>NC_056743.1:4063844-4363844 GCF_019279795.1 Protopterus annectens | reverse complement strand
TTTTGCTTTTTGTTTGTGGGCCACTGAACCTTCTCTTCGTCGGTTGTCCTCCTTTTGGAAGCTGTGCCAGGTATGAAGAAAGCTATAGATAGTGAACTGAAATAGTAGAGGTTTGAAGCAAAGATTATGTTATAAGGAGATGAAACATCAGAAAATGTTATGAGATGAAACACCAGAAAAATATAACTACTAAGAGAAAGGGTACATATCCATGTCATAACTGCATTTGCTGTCCTTTTATTTTAACAGACAATAATTTTGCTCACCCTGTGACGTTACAGATTTATACCTTTTATTGTTTTGCAACATGTAATACTGAGAATATAGTATATCTTGCTTCCTGCACTGAATGCAGTGCCTTTTATATAGGTAAATATATAAGGAGGCTGAAAGATTGAATTATAGAGCATTATTCTGATATACATACACAGATAGCTACCAATGCATTGGCTAAACATGTAACTGATTTTGGTTTAAATCACAATTTTAAATATAGAGCTATTAATGTAATAGGTAAAACCTTGAGAGGGGATAATGTAAATAATGAAGGTGAGATAAAAGAACAGAATAGTTGTGTAAGAACTTACCATAACCATAGATATGCTTCTCTTCCATGTTGCAGTATTCTTAACCTTATGGAGTTGCTACCTGCAGCGCCAGACATCTGGTCAGTATACCAAAGTCTTGAAAGCAGGGGTATGTGTGACATAGCATGGAAGAGCCATAAACTGATGCCGGTTATATCTGTGATGTTTGCATGTACCCAATTTAGAACTGGCTGCCGCATAAAGAAAGCTCCCAGGGAAGTTGGAGTAGAACAAAATGCCCTTCCAGACACTAAGCCAGTAGTCAGGGAAAAGATACATTTGCTGATATGGTCAAAGAAAGGGGGTAGGTGGGTAAGATTGAATACTGCAACATGGAAGAGAAGGACATCTATGGTTATGGCAAGTTCTTACACAACTATTCTATGTTAGTCTATTCTCATGTTGCAGTGTTCTTAACCTTAGGGAGAGTACCAAAACTCTCTAGGCAGAAAAGTGGGGGGGCAGGAAGGGGAGCAGGGTCAATGAGACCCTGCAGGATAGACCTAGCAAACCCTGTTCTTGCCCTGTAAATGGAGTCTAATTTCTAATGCTTTGTAAAGATATGCACAGAGGACCAAGTTGCTGCCTCCAGAAGAGAGGGGTAATCAATGCCCTTAAAAAAGCTGCTGAAGAGGAAGCTGCTCTGGTGGAATGGGCTTTGACAAAGCAAGTCAAAGTTTCCCATGAAAGGAATAGCAAAAGGGAATATCCTTAGCAGACAATTGCCTCCTGGATTTCTTAGACATGGGCTTGCCCAGGGCCCATGGATGAAAGGAGACAAACAATTGATCAGAGTGCCTAAATGGTTTAGTCTTGTCCAAGTAGAACCTCAGTTGCTGATGAACATCCAGGGAATGTAAAGTCCTTTCTGAGGAGTTCTGTGGATGAGGGTAGAAGACGGGGATGTTAATGGTCTGGTTTAAGGATATGTCATTAACTACTTTGAGCATGAAGGAAGGTTAGTTCTTAGGGAGACCCTATCCTTATAGAAAACAAGTTAGGAAGGTGAAGCCATAAGGGTTTGAATCTCAGAGACCCTCCTGGCAGAGGTAAGGGCCACCACCAAGGCTGTTTTCCAGGTATAGAATTTAATAGGTGAATAATGGGCTGGTTCAAAAGGAGTTAGTGCAAGTTTTGCCAGTGCAAAGTTATGATCCCAAGGTGGGGGAATAGGCTTATGAGGTCTAATATGAAAAACCTCTTTCAGAAACAGTTTGGCATCTAACCTGGAAGCCAGAGGTGGACTCAAGGGAAGGCAAGCTGAAATGGCAGAGAGATGCACTTTTACTGAGGAGTAGGTCAACCCTGAATGGAGTAACACACACAAGTAGGAAAGGACCACTGGAACAGACACTTGAAATGGGTCCTGTTTACTCTTAAGGCACCAATTGGAGAATCTTTTCCATTTAAATAGATAGTTTCTCCTAGTGCTTGGTTTTCTGGCCTCCTGAAGAACGCGGAGTATGTCCTCCGAATATAGGTGGCTGAAAGGGATCAGAACTCTTATCACCCACAGTGTCAGATTGAGATTGAGGAGGTGGATATGAATAAGAGACCCCTTTGTCTTGTGTGAGTAGGTCGAAGCGGTGAGATAACCTGTGGTGATTGCCCTGGGCTAGAGTGAAAAGTAGGGGAAACCAATGCTGTCTTGCCCAGAAGGGAGTCACCAACAGGATTTTTGGTTTGCCAACCTGCATTTTCAGAAGGGACATTGTGAATCAAAGGAAATGGGGGGAAGGCATAAAGGAATATTTCCTTCCATGAAAAGAAGGCATCCACCTTCTATGCTTGTGGATGGGGAAGCCTTGTGCAAAAGAGGGACATACATCTCCTTCTGGGAAGAGGCAAACATCTACCTGAGGAATACTCCACCTGTGAACTAGATCCAGAAAAACCTCCCTGTGAAGAATCCATTTGTGGGAGTTTGTTAAAGTCTTGCTCAGGGTGTCTGCCATCACATTGTCTTTGGATGGAATGTAAACTGCCTGCAAATGTATCTGTAATGCAGTTTCCCAGGACCAAATTTGAATTGCTAGACTGCAAAGAGGGTAGAATCTTGTTCCTTCCCATTTGTTCATGTAACACAGGACTGTTATGTTGTCTGGGATGACCTTCAGTGTGCCTGGCAGAAGAATGTGTTGAAAGGCCTTTATTGCCAGGGAAAGGGCCATTAACTCTTTTAGGTTGATGTGGTCATTTCTTTCTTGAATGGACCACTTCCCCCTGTACTTTGTGCTGGATGTTGGTGCTGTGGAGGATAGCCCCCCAACTTGGATCAGATGCATCTGTGTAAAGGTGCCAATTGGGTGGAGGAATCTGCAAGTGCACCCGTGATTAGGGTGACAGTTGAGATCCACCAGGAAAGTTCCCTTTTTAAACAAGGAAGTAGATGAATGTTTGATTCCAAGGGATGGATGTGTTGGTTCCAAGCATTTCTCAAAACCCACTGAAACTTTCTCATGTGCATCCTGGCTAGTGGGATCATGGGGCTCAAGGAGGCTATGAATCCTAGGATTCTCAGGAATTGTCTGGCTGAGATAGTTGTCAGTGGGAGGAGGGAGTGAAAGAACTGGGTGAGAAACAAGAAGTTATGTACTCACCATAATGTTTGATATATGTAGTCCATCTTACCTCACATTCTTACCCTTGGGTTCGGAGCCGAACCTCAGCTCCGACTCGGCCATAGTCTAGCTCAAAGTCTTCAATTGGCTCATGGCTAAGAGGTATCCCATACTGCAACGTGCCCATCCCAGATCTTGTTTGCTGCAAGCTCACACACACACACACACACACACACACACACACACACACACACACACACACACACACACACACACACACACACGCTGAAAGGAAGAACCAACCCAACAAAAAAAGGATACTGAAACCAGAGACTAAACCTCTAGGTCCTCCAGGAGGGGGTAGGTGGGTGGGTTAGTAAGAATGTGAGACGAGATGGACTACATACATCGAATGTTATGGTGAGTACGTAACTTCTTGATGTTATGTAGTCCAATCTCGCCTACATTCTTACCTTTGGGACAGCGTCCCTAGCACCTAAATCTTGAGTGGCTCATTGGAAAATACTCCTGAGCACTGTGGAACCAAAGCCGATCATGTAGAATGAGCCTTCACTTTAAAGGGTAATTCCTTGCCATTTGAAGTATAAATGAAAGAAATGCAACTAGAAATCCATCTGGACAGAATTACTTTAGAAACTGGAGTCCCAAGTCTATTGTCTGAGAATGAGACAAAGAGTTTATCTGATTTCCTAATATCTTTAGTTCTATGTAAATAGAAATGCAATTGTCTGTGAACATCTAGCTGATGAAGCTTAAATTCTGCCCTGTTAGAGAATTCAGGGAAAACACAGGCAGCTCAATGGACTGGTTGAGGTTGACAACCAAAGCAACCTTAGGCATAAAAGAAGGATTAGGTCTTAGAGAAACCCTATCCTTGTGAAATACCAAGTAAGGGGGCCGAACCGATAAAGCTTGGAGTTCAGAGACCCGCCTAGCCGAAGTGATGGCTATCAAAAAGATTGTCTTCCAAGACAAAAATTTAATGTCACAAGTTGCTGTGGGCTCAAAAGCAGGCAAGGTAAGCCACTGTAACATAAAATTGAGGTCCCGTGGCATTACAGGATCAAAGACTGGAGGTCGAAGTAGCAGAGTCCCTTTCAGAAAAGCCCTACAAAGTCTGTGCGCCATTAGATTGGGTTCATTAGCAACATGAAAAGTAGAAATGGCTGCCAACTGCACTTTGACAGTTGCCGCAGCTGATCTCTGGCTGAACAATTGAGAAAGAAATTCTAAACCTGATGAAATGGGAGTGGTATAGGGATCAATCTGCCTTTCATGAGCCCAAATGGAGAATCTCTTCCACTTGCTGGAGTAAATCTTCCTAGTAAAAGGCTTGTGGGAAGAAGACAGAATATGAACCTCCGGGGAAAAATCATGAAGCCTGACTAGGGATGGAATTGGAGCAGCTATGCTGTCAACTTGAGGGTCTGAATAAAGGGATGGAACTGCTCTGACATACGAGTCAACAGATCTGGCGCTGGGTCCAGAATCAATGGATCATCCATTAGATAAGGGTGGAGAAAAGGAAACCAAATCTGACGAGGCCAGTGTGGTACAATCGGTATCATCTTGCTTCCCAAGGATTGTGCTTTCTGAATAACCTTAGTTATCAGGGGGACTGGTGGGAAGGCATAGAGAAGACAGGTGGGCCAATCATGAACTAGAGCGTCCCTGGGTGCCTTCTCCTTCGGGGGGATAAGGGTGAAGTAGCTGCTACATTTGGTACTGAGGGGGCTGGCAAATAGATCGCAGCAAGGCTGACCCCATCTGTGGAAAATCCACTCCGCCACTTGTTCGTTCAGGGACCACTCATGAGGCATCTGAATACCTCTGCTCAGCCTGTCGGCAATCATGTTGGACTTCCCCAGTATGTACATTGCCACTAGAAAGCATCGGGAAGATACTGCCCACTGCCACACTCGAAGTGCCTCTCTGCAAAGGGGTTACGAACTGGTTCCTCCCTGTTTGTTCAGACACCATACCACTGACATGTCTGAGTGGATTGCAATTATCCCATGAGGAAGAAAGCCCTGAAGTGCTTGCAACGCTAATAGCACCACTTTCATCTCCAAGACATTGATATGCAAATGAGTCTCATGCTCTTGCCATGTGCCTTGGACTGTCCTGCTGAGATAATGCCCCCCCACCCGATCTGGGAGGCATCCATGGTCACCGTGGCAACTGGAAAAGGAAGAACGAAAAGCATGCCTGCATTGAGATTGCTGGTCTGAAGCCACCGGCGCAGATCCTGCTTGCACTTGTCTGTAATCAAAATAAGATAGGAGAGCGGGAGATGCTGTAGAAACCATTGGGCAAAAAGTAGCCACTGAAGAAGCCTCATTTGTAATCTCGCAAGAGGAAATAGCATAATCGTGGCATGGCAGCCATGGTCCCTAATAACTTGAGGACCACTTTCCCTTTGACCTTTTCAATGGCAGCAAAGCATAGACCTGCTGCTGGAAAACCTAAATTCTCTCTTCTGGTAGGAAGGCCCTCATGAGCACCATGTCTAATTCGGCGCCGATAAAAGTAACACGCTGCGAGGGCAACAAGGCAGACTTTTCCCAGTTCAGAGTAATTCCCAGACTTTTGCACAGTGCAATAGCGGTGTCCCTGGTCTGTAGCAGTAGATGCCTGGTGGTAGCAGACAGGAGCCAGTCATCCAGGTACGGAAACACTTGGGATCCCTGATGTCTCAAGTGAGCCGTTACCACTGCCATGTATTTGGTGAACACCCTGGGTGCTGTGGTGAGACCAAAGGGCAGGGCGCAAAACTGAAAATGTCTGGCTCCCCAGCCGGAAGTGTAAGTGACTTCTGGATGCCCTGTCCATTTTGATATGGTAGTAAGCATCCTTGAGGTCGATGGAGCACATCCATACATCTTTCCCTAATAACGGGAGAATTGACTGTAACGTGACCATACGGAACTTGGACTTCTCTACATGAAGGTTCAAATAGCTGAGATCCAAGATGGGTCTCAGGTTCCCTGTTTTTTTTGGCACCAAAAAGAATCTGAAGTAAGTCCCTAATCCTACTTGGTCTGAGGGGACAGGCTGCATGGCTCCCTTTGACAGCAACTTTTGTACTCTAAAGTTGCGGATTCCCTTTGACTGGGTGGAACGTCTGGGATTCTTTTGTTTGGAGGGGAATAAGAAAGAAAGGGAATATGATAACCTCTGGAAATTATCTCTAATACCCACTCGTCTTGGGTGATGTCTCGCCAGGCTTCTGGGTATAGAGTAATGTGACCCCCGACTGGCTCCAGAGATGCACAGTCAGGCCTCCCCTCAAGAGTGCTGGTAGGGAGAACCACGAAAGGAATTGCAGTCACCCTGGTTACGTGGGCCTCCTCTGCCTCTAGGGTGGCATCTACCTGAATTTCCACCCCCTCCTCTGCCTCTGGAGGGGGAATCACTCTGTGCATTGTGAAAAAACCTCTGAGACTTTCTGAACCACATTTTTCCACCCTTCTGGCCCTTGGGGTAAGGTCTAGAAGGCATGAAAAAATGGACTCCCATGGCAGACAGGGTTTTTCCTTCCTGCTTACACTTAGTGAGTGTGTCCTTCACCTTGGTTCCAAATAAGGATGAACTGTCAAAGGGGACACTGGTGAAAGTAGACTTGAAAGCCTCCATGAAGTTGCACAAGTGCATCCAGGAGTGTCTCCTAAGAGAGACTCCGGAACCCGCAGCCTTGCTCGCTCCGTCGACTGCATACGAGATCAGACTCATGGAGCAGTTGGTAATGGAATTTAGGGTAGACATCTGAGCATTGACTTTTTGAACCACAGCATCAGAAACATTACCCTGTAGAGAATCTCCCAGCTCTTTTAGGAGATCTCTCTGGAGCCATGTAAAATGCGACAAATAGTTCAGCGACTGCAGTGTAAAGGCCACTGAGGAAAACACACGCTTCCCATACCTGTCCATGACCCTAGACTCCTTGTTAGGCAGGACGGACGGTAGATGTCAGCAAGTTCCTTCTTGGTGGCTGCTGCCACCACCATGGCATCTACTGGAATGCCTTTCCTAAGAAAATCCTTGTCTGGAGGAGTGGACAAAAACTTGTTGGGTCTCCTAGGGACCAGTTCCACAGTGTATGGAGTTTCATCCCACCTTCTGAGAAACGAGATCCAGTAGCTCGTCGAACGGGGGAGAAACCCAAGAGGTGGAGGGTTGAGACCCGAAGGCCTTCAGGAACACAGACTCCTCCTCAGTAGGGGATTTCGAGGGCCAGTCGCCTCTCTGCCTCAAGATTTCCAGGATATCTGAGAAAGATATCTTCAGAAGACGACTTGGGGGACCCTTCTGACTCCTCGAGGTTGGTGTCAGACGTGAGAGGCTCATCTTGGGGAGTCAACATGCTTCCTCTTGCACACTCTCTTTCTGGGGGGCTCCTCAGGCAAAAACTCCGGGGAGACCTCTGAAAGTTGGGGACCACTCATGGACATATCCTGAGGCCTTGGGTCTCCGCTGTCAATGGATAGAGGGTGACTCAAGACGGATACCGGTGCTGCAGGGGGCAGAGTGTCAGTGATGTAAGATGCAGCTGACCACCTGGTCAGCAAGCTCCTCATGACCTCGAAAGCTGAACCCCCTGGCTTCAAAGGTCGACTGACCATGGAAGATATGGTAGTAGGCCTCGGAGCTGAAGAGATGTGGTCCGAAGCCGATGTTGGACCCAAGCTCACCCAAGCTGAAGCACCGAGAGGAAGGCTAGGAGCCAAAGAAGATTGATCCGAGAGCTCCCTCTCGGGTCCGACCGGTGAACCAAGAATCCTGGACCTCGTGGATGGCGCCAATGGGGTTGAAGCAGAGATCGGAGCTGAGAGGCCAAAGGGGGCTACTGGAACCGACCTCACAGCATCCAACAGAACTGACAACTCTGGCTCTGAAAGCCAAGAAAGGCTCAGAGGAGGAACAGCCAAAGAGGAGGAGAGGAGGGGATGGGAGGGGAGGGGAGGGGAGGGGAGGGGATGGGATGGGAGGGGAGGGTAGGCTCCGGGGCCGACTGGGCCAGAACTGAAAATTTAGCCAGCACCGATGACTGGAGCAGTTTCTGCATCACTCTACTGACATCATCATCATCATAGAGGGTCCGAGAGGACCTAGAGGATAAGGTCGGAGATCTGATCTCCCTACATAGGGAGACCTATGAGACGGAGAAACCGGTCAAGGAACTGGAGACCGGCTCCGATCTAGAATTTCTGTCACCGGCTACGAGATGCTGGGAGCCAATGTCGACATAGTTGGTGCACTGCCTTCTGTCGGCACCGAAGCCAATGGAGCTGAAGAAGTAACAGTAGTTTTAGCGATTTTCTCTGGTGACTCCGAGGAAACTGACAGAGCCAGAGTGTGCTTTTTTGAAAATTTTTTCTCTGATTTCTTGTCCGGTTTGGAAGGAGAGGATCTGGAACTAGAAGACCTGTCCAAGTCTTCTTCAAAGGAAGGTTTCAGTAGTCCTTTTAAGATAAGCTTGTTCTTTCTCTCGCAGTACACAGGGACTGAAAGCGTGGCAGAACAAGAAGGATTCTTGGAAATCAATAGCACCCAAGCAGTACACGCACACTGAGTGCCCATCAATTAATAACATCTTGTAACTACATTCTACACACTTTTTAAAGATCGAAGACCTGTGTTCTTTGGGATCTTTAGACATGCTGACAAGAAAAGTCCACACACCACACAGGGGAAAACAGGAACACCTTTGCACCAAAAAACAAACAGAAGACGTGGGAAACTAGAGCCTCTAACTGAAATGGCTTAGACCATGGACAACCACAAGGAGGACTAGGTCCTCTAATTTAAATGGGCCTAGCCCAGGAAATAAGAGACTAACACCAACAAATACGAAAACTACCACTGGACAGAAGGGAAAACAGGGTCCTATGACTGAAAAAAATGAGACAAGGGGCAAATGGGATACCAAAAGGCCAAGAGAAGCAGCCACACAATCAGCAGAACAACACACACAAGGTAGCTATGAAAATAGCTTTTTGGTCAACAATTTGTTTGAATTTAAAAGAAAAAAAGAAGTTATGTCTTACCATAACGTTCCATCTGAATTGTTGATCATCTTCCATTCATCACTGATGGGTACGGTTCCAAACCCTCGGAACCAAGGTAGCCAAATACCAAGCTAGCGCACACCAACCTCTCGAGCCACGCTACTACCCACAATGCCCTTCACCCCATACCTCAGATCGAGTTTGCAGAACACACAGTAGAAACATATATTAGAAACAGAAATAAAGGCAGAGGCCATCTCTGCGCAAACACCCTAACACACCAAAATTATCCAAAGATCCTGCAGGAGCTTTTGGCGGGGGAAGGTGTGATTAATGGAAGATCAACAACTCAGATGGAACATTATGGTAAGACATAACTTCTTTATCTGAAGTTGTTAATCTTCTTCCATTCCTCACTGATGGGACCGAGTCCCTAGCTACTACAGAATCTGGGTGGCCCTCATGGAAGAACATTCCAGAGTACCATAGAGCCAAAGGCAGCTCTTCCCCTGGAGATCAGATCCAATTTGTAATGCTTGATAAAGGTATGGGGTTTAGCCCAAGTGGCAGCTGCACAAATATCATCCATGGAAGCCCTAGCATGAAAGGTGACAGAAGCGGCCACAGCTCTAGTGGAATAAGGTTTAATGAGGCCAGGAGCTGATTCCTCCACCAGAGAATAAACAAAGGAGATGCAATCCATAAGCCATTTAGACAAGGTAACCTTAGACACTGCCGATCCCATTTTAGAACCTGCAAAGGCAACAAAAAGCTGATCTGACTTACGAAATGACTTTGTCCTGTCCAAATAAAAACTTAACTGTCTGTGGACATCCAAGGAATGGAGGCAGTATTCCCCTTTGTTGGTATAATTAAGGAAAAATATGGGCAACTCAATGGACTGATTAACAGAGAATTCCAAAACCACCTTAGGTAAGAAAGCGGGATTGGTGCAAAGTGATACTCTGTCCTTATGGAAAATCAAATAAGGACTAAATGCATAATGCTTGCAGCTCTGATACAAGTCTGGCTGAAGTAACCTCCACCAGAAACAAGGTCTTCCAGGACAGAAATTTCACATCACAGGTTGCAGCCGGCTCGAAGGGAGGTAGAGCCAAAGTTTGAAGCACCCTAGACAGATTCCATGATTCCACAGGTTGCCTAATGGGAGGGCTAGAATGAAAAACCCCCTTCAAGAAGGTGAAGGACGTACACAGACGAGAAAATATAATAAGAATTCCGTCTGAACCATCATGGAAATTGGAGATGGCAGCTAGATGCACCCAAATCGTGGATGCAGAAGCCCTGTTAAGGAAAACATCGGTCAGGTATTGAAAAACAGTAGCTACTGGAACAGAGATAGGATCCAGAGACAGCTCTTGTGCCCACAAGGAAAAGCGTTTCCACTTGTCTTTATAAAGTTTTCTGGTAGAAGGTTTATGGGAGGCCAAAATAACATTTTGTATCGGAGAAGAGAATGATTCAAGCCTGGCTACTAACAGAAGTGGAGCAACCAAGCTGTCAGTTTGAGCGTGGTCAGATTTGGAGACGACAACCCTTGGGGGTGAGAAATGAGATCCTGATGGAAGTCCAGGATCTAAGGAGGTCAGAGCAGGTGTGGCTGAAGGAAGGGGAACCAAACCTGTCGAGGCCAGAACGGAGCAATGAGAATCATTCTGCTTCTCAACTGAGTAGCTTTCCTTAAGACCAAGGGTATCAAGGGGATGGGAGGATAAGCGTACAGGAGATCCTCGAGCCAATTGTAAGTCAGAGCATCTCTCGGGAACTTCCCGTGCAGAGGAAAGAGGGCAAAGTAGCTGCTGCACTTTGTATTGGAAAGGGAGGCAAACAGATCGCAGCAAGGCCAGCCCCAGCGGCTGAAATTTCCTCTGCCACTCTCGGGTTGAGAGACCACTCATGAGGAAGCAGGATGCATCTGCTCAGCCTGTCCGCAATCACGCTGTAACTCCCCGGGATGTGTGTAGCAATCAGGAAACAGTTGGAAGCCATCTCCCACTGCCAAATACTCATAGCTTTGTGGCAAAGGGGGTAAGATCTGGTTCCTCCCTGCTTCTTGATATACCAGACCACAGACATGTTGTCGGACTGGATAGCAATTGGTCCGAGAGGAAGAAGAAGATGGAGAGCTTGTAGCACCAGTAACACAGCTCTGAGCTCTAGAACGTTGATATGTAAGTCGACTTCTAGAGGAGACCACATGCCTTGAACAGATTTTCCCTGAAAGTGGCCCCCCACCCTATCAGGAAAGCATCCGTAGTCACCATTGTGTTGGGCTGAAGAGGTTGAAAGGGGCGACACCAAAGACTTTCGAACATTCTCATCCACCAGAGGAGATCCTGTTTGCAGAGATTGGTGATGAGGATTAGTGCGTTCAAGGGTTGATGATTGTGTATCCATTGAGTTTGAAGAAGCCACTGTAACAGGCGCATATGAAGTCTGGCCAATGGAACAATGGGAATGGCTGAAGCCATGGAACCCAGAGCCTGCAGAACTTCCCTTGCAGACACTTTCCTGCGGTCAAGTATCACTTGCACTTCTGTACTTAGTCTTAAGAGCCTGTGATGAGGAAGAGATATTAGGCCGAGCTGAGTGTTGAACATAGCCCCTTTGAATTCCAGTTGTTGTGAGGGCTGAAGGTTTGATTTTTCCCAATTGATAGTAATACCCAGAGACAGAGTGTAGCGAAGGGCCCTGGTCAGTAGATGCTCAGTGGGGGTGGAGAGGACCCAATCATCCAGATAAGGAAACACCTGGAATCCGTGAAGTCTCAAGTAAGCTGTCACCACTGCCAGACATTTCATGAACACTCTGGTGGCCTTCGAGATACTGAAAGGCAGGGCTCTGAATTGAAAATTATTGGCTCCCAGCCGGAAGTGCAGAAGTCTCCTGGAGCGTTTGTCCATTTTGATGTGGTAATACGCATCCCAGAGATCTAGAGAGCACATCCACACACCCTCCTGAAGGAATGGAAGGATGGATTGAATAGTGACCATGCGGAACTTGGTCTGTATGACTGACTCATTCAAATGACTGAGATCCAGGATGGTCCTCCAGTCCCCCGTCTTTTATGGCACCAAAAAGAGTCTGGAGTAAAACCCTAATCCGCATTGATCTGGGGGGGGGACCTGTTAGATGACTCGCTTTAGAAGAAGCTTCTTGATTTCAGAAGCTGCCTCCTCAATTTGACTGGGTGGTATGTCGGTAAGGGAAAATTGAGGTCTTGGAAAGGATTTGAGGAGAATGTGATAGCCTCTGGTGATAATTCTCTGCACCCATAGATCGCCAGTAATGGAGGACCAGGCTGTTTGGTGCAGAGAGAAATGCGCCTCGACTGCTTCCAGAGGAAAGCAATCGGGCAATGCTTCAGGAGCACTGATAGGGTCTACCAGAGAAAGAATCTCTGAAGCCCTGATTCTGGTAACCCCCTCTGCCCCTAAAGGGGTGTATTCTACCATCAGACCCCCCCTCTGCCTCTGGAGGAGCCCTCGCCATGTGCGTCATGAAAGAAACCTTGCGACTTCTTGTGCTACAACTTTCCACTCCTCTGGTTCCTGGAGAAGGAACGCTGAGGTTTGGAGAAGCGCAGACCCATGGCAGACAAGGTCTTTCCATCCTGCTCGCACCTGGCCAAAGTATCCTTGACCTTAGAACCAAAAACGCAGAGGGCTCAATAGGGGGGTTCAAATAGGAAAACTTGAAGGAATCCAGTAGGTCAGAAATGCACATCCAGGCATGACATCAGACAACTACGCCAGCACCTGCTGCTCTAGCTGCTCCTTTGGTTGCGTGGGAGAGCAACCTCATGGAGGAATTCGAAATCGCTTCAAGGGTGGCAAGTTGGGAAGCCACTTTGTCATGTGCTCCATCAGACACTTGACCCACGAGGCTACCAGAGAGTTCGGAAATAAGGTCTCTCTGGAGTCTCATAAAGTGTGCCAGGAAATTCAGCAAACGCATGCCAAAGGTCGCTGCAGCAAAAACTCGCTTCCCTAACCTGTCCACTGCCCAGGACTCCCTGTTGGGCAGATGAACAGCAGGACTCTCTTCTGCCAGGTCTTTTTTGTGGCTGCTGCCACCACCACAGTGTCTCCTGCAAGCCTTTTGACCAATGGGGTTGATCCTCTGGAGGAGAAAGTACCTTGTCTGATCTGCTGGGGATAGCTTCTACTGAATCTGGACTCTTCCACACTCACTGCACGATGAATTTGACCAACTCATCTGCAGGAGGGATCACCCAGGTAGTAGTGGGCCGGGAGTGGAAAGCTTGTAGGAATATGGATTCCTCTGGGGAAGGGGTGGAAGATTTCCAGTCACCCCGCTGACTCAAAATCTCCAAGATATCCCCAAAGGAAACATCATCAGAGGATGATCTAGGGGAACCTTCCCCATCATCGTAATCCGTATCCTCAGTAAGGGACTCTTCAGGTGAGTCCATGTGTTTTCTTTTGCACACCCTCTTCTGAGGGGGCTCTTCGGTGGGGATGCCCGAAGAGGCCTCAGAAAGGGGGGTGCTTTGGATTAATGGTCCCCTGCTAAGGGCCGGCGATGGCTGAGTTGGGGGGGACCCAAGGCAGAGCTGAAGGAGGGGGATTGCTAGCCGCCAGCGCCCTTTCCATAATCCGGAAGGTGGGCCCACCCGAAGAGGGATGGGAGCCCGGAACCGAAGAGGACTAAATCAGAACCGGGGTCACACCCTGCTCCGAATGCCCCACCTCTGAGACTGGAGTTTGAGAAAGGTTCATGTGGATATAACTCTCAGATCCAACACAGGAAACTAAAGGACCATCGGTGCCGGGGCCAGAACTGAGTATTCCACCCCCAAAGCAAGGGGTTGAGTAAGGTAGGATGCTGTCAGAACTGACACCCACCAGAGCTTAGATGCTTCAGGTATCATAGTAGTCGGTGCCGAAGGAAGGGGTCCCAATGAAAGCAACGGGCAAGGGGGCCTTGGAACCGAAGGATCCCCAGCAGGAGAATACAAAGGAGTCGAAGGAGGAAAAATCCCAACACCCGTAGTGGAACAGGTTCTGGAGATTCCTCTTGCAGTCAGTACCTGATCAAGGAGACGAACAATGTCTATTTCGGAAACGCTCCTGGCAGACACTAACCAATATCCCGGAAGGGGATTCAGGCCGGTCCAGAAAGGGACTATAGGCTTGTCTGGCAAACTGATCCACAGAAGATGAATACCTGGTTCGTGGTAAGGAAATCAATGGAGCCAAGGATTCTGATTTGAAATGCGTAAACGATAAGGTCGGCACCAAGAGGGGACTCGGAGCCAAAGTCATCATCGGGGTAGTAGTCAAAATTGGATCTGAGGTCAGAGCCAGTGTCTTTAAAGGTGAGGTTGGTGCCGAGGTGTCCAGAACCAGACTGGTCGGAACTGAAGTAATCAGCAGTTCAGTAGTCGGTGCCGAGCCTGGAACCAACAATTCAGACTTCCCAGAAACTGCGCTAGGCGCTGAAATTGGTGGCACCAAGGCAGCGAGCCAATGCTCAGAGGAAGATATACAGGCCTTAGATCGATGGGTCTTGCCCCTGTCACCGGCTGGTGAAGAGGGGTCAGAGAGGGGACGCTTCTTGTCCTTGACTGGAGGAGTTGAGACCTCCACAGAAATAGCCTCTGAGAAAGGAGAGGAAAGCAATCCTTTCAGAATCAATTTGTTTGCCATTCAATTCAATGTCCGTTGACTAAAACTCGCACAAATATCACATGGGGAAGTTGCAGAAAGGTGCGAAATGCCCAAACAATAAATGCATTTAAAATGCAAGTCGATGTTCGGTAATTTACCACTGCACGACATGCAGTGTTTAAAACCTGAAGTACCCTTTTTCTCTGACATACTAGCACTCACTCAGACAAAAGGAGAGAGGGAGAGAAAGGCAAGACTACCAGCAATGGTATGAAGAGTTACCACGAGGGTGGTAAAAGTAAGGAAAGGCCAGACTACCAGCAATGGTATGAAGAGTTACCACGAGGGTGGTAAAAAGTAAGGAAAGGCCAGGCTACCAGCAATGGTATGAAGAGTTACCATGAGGGTGGTAAAAGTAAGGAAAGGCCAGACTACCAGCAATGGTATGAAGAGTTACCATGAGGGTGGTAAAAGTAAGGAAAGGCCAGACTACCAGCAATGATATGAAGAGTTACCACGAGGGTGGTAAAAAGTAAGGAAAGGCCAGGCTACCAGCAATGGTATGAAGAGTTACCACGAGGGTGGTAAAAGTAAGGAAAGGCCAGACTACCAGCAATGGTATGAAGAGCTACCACGAGGGTGGTAAAAGAAAGGAAAGGCCAGGCTACCAGCAATGGTATGAAGAGTTACCACGAGGGTGGTAAAAAGTAAGGAAAGGCCAGAATACCAGCAATGGTATGAAGAGTTACCACGAGGGTGGTAAAAAGTAAGGAAAGGCAAGAAAATACCAACAATGGGTAAGAAAAGGAATACCTGGGGGTAGAGCTAGACTATGAGAAAGACACTAGTAGAAAAATGATTGGAGAAATGCACACTATATAAGTCAAAACTACTTAGCTGGAGAGCTCGGTGAAAATGCTGCTATATGGCTGTGTGGCAAACGAGATCTGGGGTATGGAATGAAGGGCATTGTGGGTAGTAGCTTGGCTCGAGAGTTTGGTGTATGCTAGTGTGGTATTTGGCTGACTCGGTTCCGAGGTTACAGAACCGTACCCATCAGTGAGGAATGGAAGAAGGTTAACAACTTCAGATTTATACTTAGCCATGGCCAAGAGCGAGACCAAGTCTGAGCGTAACGAGCGACAAACGAGATCTGGGATGGGCGCATTGCAGTATGGGATACCTCTTAGCCACGAGCCAATTGAAGACTTCGAGCTAGAGTATGGCCGAGTTGGAGCTGAGGTTCGGCTCCGAACCCAAGGGTAAGAATGTAGGCGAGATTGGACTACATAACATCTCCACTTTCTGGGCAGGGACAAAGACTGACATCAAGTCTGTTCTTATCCTGCACCCTAGGAAAACAAGATCTTGTGAGGGAGTCATTTGAGACCAAGTAATTCACAGTGAAACCTAGATTCTGCAAGATCTTGCAAACTAATTCCAGGTGTTGAGAGAGGGTGAGAGAGTTTTAGTGTAGGATCAGATCATCGTCCAAGTAAGGATAAATCTGTATGCCCTATATTCTGCAATATGTAATTACTGGGGCTAGACATTTGGTGAATACTCTTGGGGCAGTGGAGAGTCCAAAGGCCAAGGCAGAGAACTGAAAATGTGAGGAACCCACTGAGAAATGAAGACATTTCCTGTAACTGGGATGAATAGGGATGTGGAGGTAAGCATCCTTTAGGTCCAGGGACTCCATGAAGGCTTGGTGAGGAATTAGGGGGAGCAGGTGCTGTAATGTGAGCATTTTAAAGGTGGGTACCTTGAGGAAGAGATTGAGGTAGGATAGGTTGAGAATGGGTCTCCAAGGACCATTTTTTCTTGTAACCAAAAACATCCTGGAAAAATCCCCTTGGCTAGCTGATCCTCGGGTACTTGTTCTATACTACCCTGAGAGAGAAGTTGGCTTACAATAGTGGGAAAGAGTGGAAGCTGACTGGGTGGGGGTTGAGGAACTCCCTTAAAAGGTGGAGATGCCCACCAAGTCATGAAGTATCCTCTCTCAATGATGGACAGCACCCACCTGTCTGTGGTAATTTCCTGCCAATAGGGTAGGGATAGGGTTAGGCATAGGGAGAGTGGGGTGGAGGTGGGCAAGGGTATAGAGTCAAAGTGGAGGAGCTCTGTGTCTGGCTGCCTCCAAAAGGAAGAAGGTGTTAAGGTGAATGAAGTTCTAGAGGCAGAATGTTTCCTAGGTTGTCTTCGTCCCCTGGACTGAGCAGCAGGGGCATGGGATGACTTTCTCCTAACAAAATTAGGCTTTTGGGGATAGTTCCTATGGAATCTGGGGACTGGTGACACCAGTATTTTTTTCAGATTCTGCAAGTCTTTTCCTTTGTCCTGCAGTGACTTAAGTAACTCTGCAGAGGCACTTCCAAAGAGTGTTGATTTATCCAAAGGGTCATCTAACAATTTAGCTTGGACATCCAAAGGAAAGGGTTGGAGTCTTGACCATGAGAACCTCCTTAAGACAGAACTAGAAGCAGCTGATTTGGAAGAGACTTTGACAGCCTCGTAGCTGCACTAAATTGAGTGTCGCATCACCTGGTACACTGTGGAGAGCAGTGTATGCAGATGATCCTTAGCTGGTAAGTCAAGTGAGTCTGCAGTAGAGTAGAGGCCTTGTTCAGGGAATCTAGAGCATACTTGGTCATATGGGTCTGGTAGTTAAGTGCTCTTATCGCAAAGGTGGAAGAAGTATACATCTTCTTTCCCAGCCTATCCATACATTTACTGTAGAGAGCAGTGTATGCAGCTGAGCCTTAGCTGGTGAGTCAAGTGAGTCTGCAGTAGAGTAGAGGCCTTGTTCAGGGAATCCAGAGCATACTTGGTCATATGGGTCTGATAGTTAAGTGCTCTTATCGTCAAGGTGGAAGAAGTGTACATCTTCTTTCCCAGCCTATCCATACATTTACTGCATCAGTAGGATAAAGGGAAGAAGGTGGTAACTGTCTGCAAGACTTGTCAGCTGAAACTGCAATAACAGCAGGATCTGCTGGTGGATTTTTAAAAAGATACTGTTCCTGTGTAGTCACTTTGTAAAATTTGTCTGGCCTTTTGGCCAGAGGCTGTGACTCAGGGCTCTGGGAAGCTGCAAGGAAGGCATCCTGGAATGCTAGAAGTAAGGGAGGGACTGCAGATGGTGAGGGCTGCTCCATCTGCAGGAGCTCAAAGTATGTCTCCTTGGTCTCAGAAACATCTGAGATCTCCACTTAAAGTGGGATTCTTCTTTCTCAGGGGTAGTGAAATCCTTATGGGGATTCAATGCAATAGGTCAGGGACTCATGGGAGGAGGAAGACTCTTCCTGTGATTCTTCCAGAGAAACTGGTGGTGGGCCTGACCTGGGAATCTGGGTCTGGAGTACCTGGAAGGCCTTACAAATTGACTGGGAGAAGGTCTCCCAAGCTGGAGTAGGGTCCTTAGTCCTATGTTTCTCTTTCTGTTTTCTTTTTAAGGAAGTGGAAGGAACAGTAGTAGGCCTGGGTGCCGATCCAGGACAGAATGGGAAGGCAACAGAAGGCCCATCTGACACCATGAACCGTGGTTCGTTCTCACCATCAAGAGCTGATGGTAGTAGGCCTCAACGGATGTACTTTGGATATCTGCCGTGTCTGCCATTTCAGTTCCCAGTAAGACAAGTATCTGAAGTCCAGAGCGATCCTGGGCTGATGCTCACTTTGAGGATTTCACCAGACGCCTGAGGTGCAGCTAGGATGTCAGGCCTAATTTTCTTGGCCTTCTTTGACGGCTCGTCGGTGCCCGCTCCACCTTCCATCCCGGACGCCAAGCGTCAGAGATGCTGATTCTCGAGATATAGCTTTAAAGCCAACAGACAGCTTTTAAGGGTCTTTGGGGCAAAAGATTGACAAATATCACAGGTTTTGTAATTGCGGCCTTCCCCTAGACAAAATAAAGACTGAATGTGTGTATCCTTATGTGGAGTTTGTCTTCCACAAGTGCACTTTCCCTTCCTAGATGACATACATCTGAGAAAGGTAATTAAACAAGAAAAAACCCACAAGGGTAGTTATCTGAATGTGGACAGCCAGAAACGGTCATTGACAAACAAATGGCCGAAGTCAAGCAAACATAAGATTACTACAGCTAGTGATCAGATGTCTGAAACACACTGTGGCAGAAAAGTTCTGAATTGGGTACATGCAGATGTCATAGATATAGCCGGCATTAGTTTATGGCTCTTCCATGCTACGTCGTACATACCCCTGCTTTCAAGACTTTGGTATACTGGCCGGATGTCCGGTGCTGCAGGCAGCAACTCCCTAAGGTTAAGAATAGTGCAACTTGAGAATAGAAGGACATATGAATGGATACTGAGATTTGCCATGGATAATTATCCAGGATTAAATGCCGCCATTAGATTGAAATCAATTGTATTGAAAAAACAAATGCAATATAAATGATTGTAGATATATGAATATTTTAATTATCACATGATAAGGTTGTGGTCATGTGATTTTAAATGAGTATAAGAGTGAATTGTGACTTTGATATGTTATTGCACTGAGGAAGGGCTGAGCCCAAAAGCTTTGCTTGTTATTTGTGCTGTTTTATTAAATTGTGGTCTGACACACTTGGTTGAAGTTTTATTTCTACTTGGATTGGTTTTGTAATTACTTTAGACCAGGTTTACTACAGTTTATTTCCTTTTTATTTAGATAAATATAATTTCTATTTAGTCCAGTCAGTAAAGGGGCATAGACAGTTTTTTCAATCTAGTACTGCTACCCCCTCAAAGCATACATGCTGTGTTGCTCTCATGCATCCATCCCACCAAAATTCAGTCTTCTGAGATGTTCACTACACAAAGCCTCTGTACCACATCAAGGTAGCCAGTCCCAAGGAGATCCATTCACACCATACACAAACCACCACCACTACAGGCAAACACACACACAAAGCACAAACACCACTGGAAGGTCTCATACATACACACACACACATATATATATATATATATATATATACATATACATATATGTATTAATTATACACCTAGACTCAAAAAAATTTGATTGTTAAAATTCATGTTCAAATATTACAAAAATTCTTAACGAATGTCACAAGTATCCATGGTAATTCATCAAGTAACTTTAACACAAAGTTTTTAACTATCCCCAATTTTGGGTAGTGTTCCTTTTTACTTGTGTGGCTTTCCTGCAAGTAGTTGTGGACTGCAGTCAGTAAACAGGCATTTGTTTTTCAGACTTTATAATCATCTGGAAATGTATGCAATTGCAAAGTGTGTTACTCTGATAACTTTCTAACACTGGGGCAATTTGGTGAATCAGTCCCATGTAACCTTCAGGAAATGCAATGACAATTGGTGAATCAGTCCCATGGAACCTTCAGGAAATGCAATGACAATTACATTTTTTTGCTCTGCTCCTCTTCCGGTTATTATGAAACATTTTAGCTTCAGGCTCCATATTCTTTCTGAAAATACATGCCAACACAAAACATTTTTCTTTCTAAGTTTAAGACCAATAAATAAAATCCATCTCTGATTTTGGGCCTTGGCTTTCTCCGGACTGAGAGGTACAATGCAGGTCCTACAGATCATTTTTCTGAAAATAAAATAGCCTTTGTCGACTGGGTTAGTCCCACTAGGATAGTAGCTTCACCAGGGAAGAGCTGAAGTGGTATTTATACTATGGGAAATTCGGCCAGGGCATCTGTGAACTTTACCTGTGCTGTTCAATAGGTGCCTTACTGGGGGATCTTTGACATCCACCACAGCTACCACCAACTCAAGCAGATGGGGCCCCAGTTTAACATCTCATCCAAAGGACAGCACACTCAGGAGTGCATTACCCCCATTATGCTGCACTGATCTGTCAGTAGTCAATCAACCTTGTGTGGCAATACTCCAAAGGCAAGGGTGCTACTTGCTGTGCCATGGTCAGTCTAAACACTGACACTGATTAGTATAACCCAGTCTAATGACTAGGCATTTCAACTCATCAGTATATATGAGCTTCCCTAGAGTGTAGCAAGTGACATTTTGTAATATTATATATATATATATATATATATATATATATATATATATATATATATACACACACATACACACACATACATAAATATACAATATTTTATTCACTGGATATTATGTAAGGTGACATATTCAAAAGACAGTGAAAAGTGCAATTACATACAAATATTTGTAGTGTGGACAATAATGCTGTTCTAGCCTGCAAATATGAAAACAGTTTATATCCCTCAGAAAATGGATGCTAACACAAATTCTGCATTCCATCAACAAGTTTATAAGAGCAATATTTAAAATCTATCCCTGCTTTTTTTTTCTTTTCTTTTTACATTTGTCCCCTCATTATGTTTGGCTATGTCCAGAATGATTTCTTGCACCAAGAGGGAAGAGGAATCATTGTATCCATACAGATTTTTACCTTAAATTTTTGGTCCATTCCTCAAAATTTGTGTTTTTCTGGTAACTAACATAGCACTGAAGTCACTACATGACAAACTTCAGTTACAGATATAAACACAAATCCTGTTATTCTAGCAAACTTTTAAGTTGATAAAAGCAATATCAATCCCCGTTTTTGGACTTTGTCTTCCCATTATGTTTGGCTTTGTCCAAAATAATTTCTTACACTAATAGGGAAGGGGGATCCTTGCATTACACACACAATTTCTGTTTACTTCTGTTCTCTTGCAGGAAATAAAATAATGGCTTACAGTTTCTTCTGAGTTAGGACTACTGCAGCAGACTAAAAATGTAGCTTCTTCCCTGGACATCGAACAGTTCAGTCCTCTAACTCCCAACTCTCTCCAGATTGAGTTCTGGTTCCTGCTGCTGTGGGTCTTCACAAAAATAAATACATAAAACATGCTTCATTTCCAATTCATTAGAGGAGGGTAAGCTGGGTAACAGGAACACTTCATGAATAAATAATCCATGTTCATTTCCAATTCATTAGAGGTGGGTAAGCTGGGTAACAGGAACACTTCATGAATAAATGATCCATGTTCATTTCCAATTCATTAGAGTTGGGTAAGCTGGGTAACAGGAACATTTCATGAATAAATAATCCATGTTCATTTCCAATTAATTGGAGTTGGGTAAGATGGGTAGTAGTAACAGGAACACTGCACGAATAAATAATCCATGTTCATTTCCAATTCATTAGAGGTGGGTAAACTGGGTAGTAGTAACAGGAACACTTCATGAATTAATAATCCATGTTCATTTCCAATTCATTAGAGTTGGGTAAGATGGCTAGTAGTGACAGGAACACTTCATGAATAAATAACCCATGTTCATTTCCAATTCATTACAGGTGGGTAAGATGGGTAGTAGTGACAGGAACACTTCATGAATAAATAATCCATGTTCATTTCCAATTCATTAGAGGTGGGTAAGATGGGTAGTAGTAACAGGAACATTTCATGAATAAATAATCCATGTTCACTTCCAATTCATTAGAGTTGGGTAAACTGGGTAGTAGTAACAGGAACACTTCATGAATAAATAATCCATCTTCATTCCCAATTAGTTAAAAGTGGGTAAGCTGGGTAGTAGTAACAGGAACACTTCATGCATAAATAATCCATGTTCATTTCCAAATCATTAGAGGTGGGTAAGCTGGGTAGTAGTAACAGGAACACTTTGTGAATAAATAATCCATGTTCATTTCCAATTCATTAGAGGTGGGTAAGATGGGTAGTAGTAACAGGAACATTTCATGAATAAATAATCCATGTTCATTTCCAATTCATTAGAGGTGGGTAAGATGGGTAGTAGTAACAGGAACATTTCATGAATAAATAATCCATGTTCACTTCCAATTCATTAGAGGTGGGTAAGCTGGGTAGTAGTAACAGGAACACTTCATGAATAAATAATCCATGTTCATTTCCAATTCCTTAGAGGTGGGTAAACTGGGTAACAGGAACACTTCATGAATAAATAATCCATGTTCATTTCCAATTCATTAGAGTTGGGTAAGATGGGTAGTAGTAACAGGAACACTTCATGAATAAATAATCCATGCTCATTTCCATTTCATTCGAGTTGGGTAAGATGGGTAGTAGTAACAGGAACACTTCATGAATAAATAATCCATGCTCATTTCCATTTCATTCGAGTTGGGTAAGATGGGTAGTAGTAACAGGAACATTTCATGAATAAATAATCCATGCTCATTTCCATTTCATTCGAGTTGGGTAAGATGGGTAGTAGTAACAGGAACACTTCATGAATAAATAATCCATGTTCATTTCCAATTCATTAGAGTTGGGTAAGATGGGTAGTAGTAACAGGAACACTTCATGAATAAATAATCCATGCTCATTTCCATTTCATTCGAGTTGGGTAAGCTAGGCAGTAGTAACAGGAACACTTCATGAATAAATAATCCATGTTCATTTCCAATTCATTAGAGGTAGGGAAGATGGGTAGTAGTAACAGGAACACTTCATGAATAAATAATCCATGCTCATTTCCAATTCATTAGTGTTGGGTAAGCTGGGTAGTAGTAACAGGAACACTTCATGAATAAATAATCCATGCTCATTTCCATTTCATTAGAGGTGGGTAAGCTGGGTAGTAGTAACAGGAACACTTCATGAATAAATAATCCATGTTCATTTCCAATTCCTTAGAGGTGGGTAAGATGGGTAGTAGTAACAGGAACACTTCATGAATAAATAATCCATGTTCATTTCCAATTCATTAGTGTTGGGTAAGATGGGTAGTAGTAACAGGAACACTTCATGAATAAATAATCTATGCTCATTTCCATTTCATTAGAGGTGGGTAAGCTGGGTAGTAGTAACAGGAACACTGCATGAATAAATAATCCATGCCAGTGCACATCTACTGCACTGGTCATGTTGCACAACAAAGTTAAATGCACCAGTCTGACCCCACGCCAAAAGAAATAACCTTGAATTAAAAATTCAGCAGAAGCTGGAAAGTAAAATGGTCACTCATATACACTAAACAGTTCCACTGAGAGAAATAAAAGGGATAGGGATTTGACTGCAGCTGTATTTAATGGGCATTAATCAGCCTGCCAAATACAACTGCAGCCAATAAAAACTGTCAATTCTTGATTACGTCTGGTATCACCCCCCCACAAGTGAAGCAGAAATGAACAGCACCATGACATGACCTAAAAAGTTCATTAGCAATAGAATATATGTAAATTCTTAGATCCTACTACCATACCAAATATTTTCATAAATTTCTTCAGAAATCTACGCTCTTTTGTTACATTTCCATGCTATGTCCCCCAGATATAGCCTCACTGTTTGAAAATACGTAAAATTCCCTGCTGATTATTTTTCACTGAATTTTCATAAGGTCCATACAACGTTTTGGTGGAATAATAACAGACTCCAGCATAATCCACCCCTCTCTTTTTTCCTCTTCTTTCACCATTGGATCTCATCTAGCAATTAGTATAATTACTCCCCTTTTCCTTTGTCCCTGATATTCTGCTGAATATCCATCCTGAAATTGTTTTTTTTTTCATTTTCAAATTCACATGCTCATTTCTTTCAAAATTGTAAGGCCATTTACTTTCCAAAATAATATGGATAGAAAAAATGTGGATAGCATAGCTATTATAATAATTTACTATCCCAATTTACTATACACTAGAGCTTTTTTGAATGTATTTCCAATTTTTGTGTTACATGCGCACACCAATTTGGCAGGTTGACCTTTTACACAGTTGTTCCTCATCATCTCTAAACTAAACTCTCATCAACACTAAAATGCATACTGCTTTACTTCTACAATGATGATTTGGATTTTATATTTACATTTTATAGCACAATGCACAAATACTAATAGATGTGCTAAACAAAGCAATACTGTCTCACAATGAAAATAGACAGCATTAAAACTTTTCTCCCCTTGAAACTCACATTCACTGAAACAGCACTGAACCCCACACCATATCCAAAGAAATGCCAGTGGTGCATAAAGATTACTTTGGGCTGTTTACAAATCATAGGCCACTGGCACACAAAACAAGACACATACATGCGTTCTTTGATACACCTTCCTGACTTTATTAAATTATATTCCTTGTATAACACAACACACTTGTTAGACTTAGAGCACATTTTAAATGTATTTTTTGAACATTTTTCCAGTAGGCAATGAAACAAAACGCATGAACCAATAATGACAAAACTGCCCAATTTCGAACATTTCCATCATAAACGTCTACTTACACATGCACACACACACACATATATATATATATATATATATATATATATATATATATATATATATATATATAATGACAGTAGTGTAAGCCATGGGCATCTTGCACAGCTTCTCAACAATTTCAGTTTTTTGCTCGACTTACTCTGATTTGTGTTATCAGACCAACAATCAATAGCTGTAAATGCACAACAAAATAAAATAGGTGAACTGCATGTTTTAAGACTTCCAGTTTTTAGTCCAAGACCAAGTACTGACAGACCCTCTCCTACATTCATCCTGAAGCATCAAAACTATCACTGTAAAACAGGTGCTGTTAACTGGCCACTCTTGCTTCTCCACTGTCTGCAGTGGAAAAATACATGTTTTTATTTTGAATTCTGGAAAATTTACTGTACCTATTTAAAGAATATTTTTCTTATAATGCAGCACAGAACATAATTCTGATTTTCTGTTCCTAAATTTGGGTTAATATTTGTTGCTCTTTCCACTGAGGCACAAATGCCCTTGTGCATGACATTTTCTCACTTACACCCTTGACTTGTTACAACCACCCCCTTTAAAAGTATGACAACACAGTACAGTATCAGTAATGTGTCTACATACTGTGGGAGTAGAACCCACATCTTTCTGCATCAAAGCAAGTATTTAACCTGTTATGCTATTAACAATGCAAGCAATCTCTGCATAAGCAACACTAAACTTCTCTTCCCCTGAAACTCTCAGCTCCTTGTAAAATCCACTCGACACTCAACTGTATCTCTCAACATTGCAGCACAAGAAATCTGGAAAAAGCCAAAATGTATTGGGGGAACAAAAGCCCAAAAATCAGGGACACATTTTAAACATTGCTTGTATAATTTTGGAAAGTTGCTAGAATAAAATGTTATGTTCCCACCATGTATTTCACTGCCAAGTGTTGAACCCAGGACCCTGTGCACTACAGTCAGAGCAAAATTCTACTATGCCAAATCAGCAGTTTTCTGAAAGATAGGAGACAAACTTATTTGGCTATCATTTAGTGAATTCAGTTCTCACTTCTCACCATAGCTCTCAACCTCTTAGCACAAAAAACATGGGCAAAGCCAATAATTCAGTTCTCACTCCTCACCATAGTTCTCAACCTCTTAGCACAAAAAATGGACAAAGCCAATAATGGGGGAATACAGCCCCATAAACAGGGACAGATTTCAAACACTGATATTATAAACTTAGAAAATTGCTAGAATAAAAGATTTTGTGTTACCATTTATTTATGAAGAATGAGGTATTAGGTAATATGGTCAGCATAAAACATAGACAATCAAATATACTGAGAATCTCTGAATTATAATTAATCTACAATATAGGAAGCTCATCTTATTGCAGCCATAATACTTTAGTAATGGATTTGAGTATCCTGAGCAACGTGAGTTCTAACACCACTGAAAGGTGTGAACTGATGTTTAAACAGTATTATTTAATTACATTTCCTTAAGGTTCTGTTTAGAAAAACTGCACTCCACATAACTATCTTGGATATCAGGAAATAAATGGAGCCTATTAAACCTGTTTCAAAATTTATTATGTAACATGTTATGGTTTGTGGCTCCCTTATTTTTCCTTATGTATAACTTCAAATGAGAGACATTGATATAACAGTAGTTGATCTGAGACCTCTATTTTTAATAGAGATGCAACCTATGTAACCTATTATACAAGGCAGTTTCCTATGGTAGTGTGTAAAAAGTACAGTTTTATACCTACCATAAATGTAGATGTCCGAACAGGATAGCATCTGCAGTCATAACAAATGGGTTGTCCTGTCGTCAGGCAGCCCTTCGGTCGGCCGGATTCCAAAGTCTGGGTCCGGCTTCGGCTGATGTCGCACTTCACCCGACGTCATCTCTGCTGGTCTTCGGGTATAAAGGCATCAGCCGACGCCATTTTCCTCAGTGTTTCTTGCCCCAGATGCCAGTTGCCCTCTAGGAAAGCTAAATTTTGGATAAATGCCAATGTTTCCAAAATAGTAGAAGGCAAACACAAAAATAAGCATGTATGTACATATATACAAACAAATACACCATAAGAGACTCCCCCCCCCCCAGCTAGCTATTAGGAGGGTAAATACCCTAGGAGTACCACAGAGGGGAAGGAGGGTGGGTAATCCTGACTGCAGATGCTATCCTGTTCGGACATCTACATTTATGGTAGGTACAAAACTGTACTATGTCCTTCAAGGATGCATCTGCAGTCATAACAAATGGGTAGAATACCATAGCCAAACTAGGGGAGGAGGAAGTAGAATTATGGTGTAGTTAGGATCCCTTGCAATACAGCAGTGGCAAACCCTGCTCGGGATCTAGAGTATAGAGGTAAATTATAATGCTTGGCAAATGTATGCACGGAGGTCCAAGTAGCCACCTCAATAATGTCCTTGGTTGCCACTCCTCGTAAGAAAGCTGTGGTAGTGGCTGTAGCCCTTGTAGAATGAGGTCTTATGTTCTGTGGAACTGGTTTTCCATGGTAGGAGTAACAGAATCTTATGCAATTTCATATCCATTTGGAGATTGTCTGTTTGGAAATTGCTTTTCCTTCCCTTCCTGTTGCATAGGCTACTAAAAGCTGGTCAGTTTTTCTGTTACTTTTGGTTCTGTCCAGGTAGTAGCGTAACTGTCTATGTACATCCAAGGTATGCAGCAGCCTTTCCCCTGTTCTGTGGATTGGGAAAGAAGGTAGGTAGGTGGATTGCCTGGTTTAAAGACACTCTGGATACCACCTTAGGCATAAATGTAGGATTAGTTCTCATGGACACTCTATCTTGATGGAAGATTAGGAAGGGTTGTACTGCCATTAAGGCCTGTAGTTCCGAAACCCTCCTTGCTGAAGTAATTGCCAGTAGGAAAGCAGTTTTCCATGATAGGTGTTGCAGTTCTGCTGTTGCTGCTGGTTCAAATGGAGGGAGTGTCAATTTTTCTAGCACAAAGTTCAAGTCCCATGCTGGTAATGGTGGTTTCCTAGGAGGTTTTACATTCTTGATCCTCTGAGGAATTGCCTGAGTAGAGGATGCGAAAAGACAGGTGGATCGAAGCTGTATTCTGCGGAAATAGCTGATGCATGTATCTTGATGGAGGAATAGGACAGGCCTGTATGTAGAAGCTCTGCCAAGTACTCCAGGATGTTAGCAATATCTATGTTCGAGACATCTTTTCCTCTTTCAGTACTCCAAATGACAAACCTTTTCATTTTCCTGCATAGTTCCTTCTTGTTGAAGGTCTGCGGGCTTCAAGGATAATGTCTTTAACCCTTTGGGATAAGTCTGGGTTAGTTGCTGTTATGTGATGTTCCAGGCAGTCAGTTGCAAGGTTTTTAGGTTTGGGTGCATGATGTTGTAGTTGTTCTGAGTTAACATCAAAGGCATCAGGGTATTGGCCACATTCTCCCTGAGACATGCTCCTCAGCAAAGGATACCAGTGTTGTCTTGGCCAATTCGGAGCTATCAGAATTATCCTTGGACGTTCCTCTTTGATTTTCAGTAGTACCTTGTGCATCAAAGGAAGAGGTGGAAATGCATATGCTGTCAGGCCTTTCCAACTGAAGGATAGAGAGTCCACCTTCCATGCTAGTGGGTGGCATGTCCTTGTGCAGAAATTTTGAGCTGGTGATTGAGTGGGGATGCGAATAGGTCTATTTGTGGCATTCCCCATTTCTTTGTGATGGCCTTGAAGATGTCCGGGTGTAGCATCCATTCGTGAGCATCCGAGGTGGTTCTGCTTAACATGTCTGCTAGGGTGTTTTCTTTTCCCGCCACAAATATTGCCTGTAACTGGATGTTGTAGCTCAGAGCCATATTCCAAAGGTCCAGAGTCATTCTGCATAGGGGTATGAATGAGTGCCTCCCTGTTTGTTGATGTACCACATGACTGTGGTGTTGTCTGTCCTTATCATTAAATGGCCTTCTTTGAGGAATGGTTTGAATGTCTGGATTGCTAGTTTTACTGCCAGCATTTCTTTTTGGTTTATGTGCAGGTGCAGCTGGTCTGGAGTCCACAATCCTTGTATGCACTTGTCCAACATGTGCGCCCCAGCCTAGGTCTGAGGCGTCCGTTGTGATGGTTTGGTTTGCTTGAAAGTTGTGGAAGGGCAAGCCTGGGTTTGACTGGCATGCTTGAGCCCACCATAGGAACTCTTGTTTCAGGCATGGGATTAGTGGGATTTCGGTTTCTAAGCTGTGCCTGTGTTGAGACCATAAATTCTTTAGGTACCACTGTAGTTTTCTCATATGCAGTCTGGCATGGGGACCAGGATTATGCATGATGCCATGAAGCCCAAGGCCTGCAGTACTTTTCTTGCTGTTAGTTTGTGCTGCTTTGTTAATGCCAAGAAGTAAAGAGGGAGTTGTGCTTGTTTTTCTGCAGTTAGGAATGCCATTTGTTTTACTGTGTCCAATTCCGCACCCAAGAATGTTCTTGTCTGGGATGGAATCAGTCTTGACTTTTTTAAATTGACTGTGTATCCCAGGGCTTGTAGTAAGCAAATGACTCTTTGTAAATCTGTTGTCAGCTTGCTTTTGTTGTCCGCTTGTAACAGGCAGTCGTCCAGGTATGGATAAATTTGGATTCCCTGTAGCCTGCAATGAGCGATTACTGATGCCAGGCATTTTGTGAATACTCTGGGCACAGTAGATAAGCCAAAGGGCAATGCTGAGAATTGATAATGCTCTGATCCTGCAAGAAATCTGAGGTATCTTCTGCAATTTGGTCGTATGGGGACGTGCAGGTATGCCTCCTTGAGATCTAGAGTTACCAGCCAACACTCCTTGCCCAGCATGGGAAGAAGTTGCTGTAGGGTCAGCATTTTGAATTTTGGTACAATGATGTATGTGTTTAAGACGGACAGGTCGAGAATAGGTCTCCAACTTTTCTCTTTTCTTGGTACCAGGAAGAGTCTGGAGTAGAATCCTTTGCCCTGTTGTGTTATTGGTACTCTTTCCACAGCTCTCATCTTTGTTAATTGAGCTATCTGCTTTAGAGCTTCTGTTTTTTGATTTGGAGGTAGGTTTGGCATTCCTCTTTTTACTGGTAAGGTGTGGAAGTGGAACCTGTAGCCTTGGTCTATGGTTTGCAAAATCCACTTGTCTTTTGTGATATAGTGCCAATTTTTCGAAAATAAGGCTAACTTTCCGCCTAAAGGTACTGCTATTTGCTCCCTGGTAGGCGGTGTCAGAGCCAAGTCACTGTGATTCTCCTGTTGCAGTGGCAGTGGTTGTGTCTGTGCCTCTCTGGTTATTGCCTTGCCACTGGCGTCCTCTATAGGCACCTCCTCTGGATTGATTTCTGCCTCTAGAGCGTCTATTCCTGCCTCTTTGAAATTTTGAGGAGTCTGGAAAGGACCAATTTTTGGCAGGCCAGTTCCTGCTAAACCTTGGGGGCTGAACCTGTAAGAAATCCTTAACTGTTTGTACAGATTTTGCCTTCTCTTCCATTTTCTTCATTACTTGCTGAACAGGTGTACCAAATAGACTGGCCTTATCCATAGGAGCATCTAACAGCTTTGCTTTAACATGATCCGGCAAAACCTGTTCCTTCAACCATGCATGCCTTCTTATCACTGTGCCAGTCATGGCTGATCTAAATGAAGCCTCCAGTGCATCATAGCCACGTTTTAAAGAATGGTTACTAACCTGCTGAATGTTATTCACCATTTCTAAAACATATTTCTTATCTAAGGAGTCATCAGGGGACAGCTTCTTAGTTAACTGATCAAGCATAAACTCTTGGTATTAGATCATGTGAAACTGACAGTTTAAAGCTCTAGCTGAGAGAGTAGCAGAGGTGTAAACTTTTTCCCCATCTCTAAGGACCTGGATTCCCTTTCAGAAGGAGAGGGTTTTGTGCTGAGGTCGAAGCTACTGCCTTAGGCCCCTGGGATATAGTCTCAGGATCTGCAAGTGGGGCCTTGTATAGGTGGTGATGAGTGTCTGGCACCCTGTAAAATCTATCTGGTTTGGCAGGGGCTGGAGGTAAAGTATCAGGAGCAGTGCAAACATCATTAAATGCATCATCCACAACAGGCAGAACTGGAGGTATAGCTAAGGGCCTATGTTGTGGTAAGTGCAGAAAGGTCCTAAGCCTTTTTCTTGAATCTGAGAAATCTTGTCCCTGCCATTGGAATTGTTCTCTCAAGGTTTCCCCAAAGGAAAATTCCTCTGGTGGAGAGGCAGATGGAATGGATTCTTCAGCATCGGAATCTTCATAAGTAGAAAAAGGAGCCTCTGGCTGATCTGTAATGTCTGAGTCATCCGAAGAATCATCAGAGGACACTGGCTCGGGGGGCTCTGCTCTAGGTCTCTTTTCTGGGGGCTGAGAGGCCCTGTCTGGGTGAGATTGGGATCCCCTAATTAAGGAGATTAAATCCTCTGCCAGAGTAAGCATTTGTGAACTAGAAGTGGGCCTATGTGAGGGGGTCTTAACAGGCACTGATTTAACAGTTTTGGCTGCTTTAGCCCTGGCGAAGGCCTTTATAGACATGGCTGCAGGAGGCCTAGCAGCACCACGTGCTGGGGTAGAGACATCCAAAGGGATGGTGTCTGATAATTCACTAGGAACCACAGTAGTAGGCAAAACTTCAGAGGCCGATTCAACTAAGGTAGCAGGAGCCTCAGTAGTAGTCATGGATTCGGCTGAAGATTGACACGTTTTCTCGGTTTCGGCCGAAACCGAGACACTCGCGGCTTGCTTAACCGAGGTTTCGGCCGAAACCGCGGACCGTGAGTGTCGGTCTTTTTCTTTGCATTTTTTAACAATTTGGGTAGTTGGAGGATCCGACGGCATAATGTACGCAAAATCTGAGCCGAAAAACTGTTCAGCAAACTCCGACCGACGCCTAAGCGTTTATCGGTTGAAGGAAGCACAGGCTAAACAGGCTGCTACGTCGTGGTCTGGGCCTAAACAAGGTAGGCAGTAAGAGTGGAAATCTTTATGAGGTATTTGTTTCCCACAAGTTAAACAGTTATTTACTTTTTCTGACATCGGCTGAGGCAAGAAAGAGTCCCCAACGGGTTACTTAGCTTTTTAGAAGTCTTCGAAGTAGTATTCGGTAGTAGTAATCTCTGGATCTGACCGACCGGCACTTGCGAACAGCTTCTGCTTCGGGCACCACGCGGCAAGAAAGACTGGGGAAAATGGCGTCGGCTGATGCCTTTATACCCGAAGACCAGCAGAGATGACGTCGGGTGAAGTGCGACATCAGCCGAAGCCGGACCCAGACTTTGGAATCCGGCCGACCGAAGGGCTGCCTGACGACAGGACAACCCATTTGTTATGACTGCAGATGCATCCTTGAAGGACATCAGGCATGTATCAGCAATGAAAAAAAAATGACAATTCAGAACTGTTTCATGTATTCATAAATAGTACAATAATGGCTGAAATTGTAATGAAGTGAATACTATTTTACACTGACAAAAAAACTAAAGAATATAATAAATAAATCCCAATAGTGGAATTTTTGTCCAAGAAATTCTTTTCTTTTAAAATAACCACTGTCTGAAAATCATGTAGCTTGACTCACTTCCCTGGCAAGTCTCTAACAATGTAGCAGGTAGGCAGAGTACTATTAGTTAAAGGTCTGGAGTTGTGTCATCATATATTAAGGGCCGTTTATCTTATCTGTTTTTTCCCTATAAATTGGTCACATGTGCTTTGTATCTTCTGTACCTTTCAAAGTGAAATTATTCATGTTAAGGCACAGCAACTCATGTAGGCGCATCATCCACATTTTTCATGCAGTCTGATTACTGTCCATTAACCATAAGTGGCAGCTTGCATCAGACAGCCAGAGGCTACTATGTGCATGCCATGTCACACACAGACACACAGTTCTACATTCCCTGGCTCACTTACCTGCAACAAAAATCATTTCTAAATTCCTTGGCAAGTGTGGTTCATCTCGCATGCAAATGAATAGTCCCTCTGGTTCGTTACACACACACACCCATTCTAAATTCCCTGGCTCACTTCCAGCAAAATCCTGTGGTTCATCTCGCAAGCAAATCATTTCTAAATTCCCTGCTAAGTGTGGTTCATCTCGCATGCAAATAAATATTCCCACTGGTTCATTCACAAATCAGCTGAATAACAATTTGTAATTCCCACTTGCTCGAAACAGCTGGAAATGCTTTGAGCTTCAATTCTGACAGGCTGGCTCACTCAAAACAGTTGGAATGCTTACAATAGGTTGGGCACATGTGCTGACATCATTGCACACATGATGTCAGTCAAAGGCTGAAAATTTATAAAAACAGAGCAAGAAAATTGGTAATTAAGGGGTGCCATTCAGGAATCATGGCAGCCCATTATTTGGACCTCAAAACCAGTAAAAGAAACGAGACATTCGGTACGGTTGAGAGGTATGATAATAAATATATATATATATATATATATATATATATATATATATATATAAAATCTCGAAATAGTGAAATGTCGAATTTCAGTATCAAGACTGAATAGTCGAAAGTGCAGTTACATGAAACTGCACTATCTGAAATGCGGAAATGTCGAATCTGCTGTCATGGTGTTGCGTGCATTATGTGCGGTTTGTGGATTTAGCTGGGGATTCAGGTAAGTGGAGTTTACGTAAGGGTATTGGGTAGGGATTTTAGTGTGTGTATTGGTGTTTTGTGTGTTTAGTGTGACCTTGGAGTTAGTATATATAAGTGGGAGGGTGCAGGGGGGCTTGCCCCCTTGCTTACAGATAGGGTAGGTGTGTTTGTATGTTATGTTATGTTGTGTGTGCTGTGTTGTTTGTTGTAGTGTAGTTAGGTACATATATGTGTGTTTGTGTGGTGGTTTGTGTGTGTGTGTGTATGGTTGCGATTTTGGTTTTCGGGTATGTGGAATTTTGACTATACAGTCTCAAAATACTGAAATCTGACATTTCAGTATTTCGAGATTGTCTAGTGAATCCACACACACACACACACACACACACACACACACACACACACACACACACACACACACACACACACACACACACACACACAAAACCATCCTTCCTTGGCCTGCTCTGCATTAAAAAATGTCTGATCCTCCAGGGAAAAAAATACTCTGAAGACAGCTTGATGCAACAACATGAATTTCTCACCTGCCTTTCTACATTCTCCGACTGTTGGGATAAATTTATTCACTGGTACACTAGGCAGAAGAGAAGTAATCATTTTCCACACACTATTGTCTCCCATGTTTAATATTTTGCCCTTCTGCCACAGTTTTATCTGAATCAACTTTTTCTGCTGGTACAATTGCATTTTTACTAATACAGGTTTGGGCTGCTTTCTTATGACTAGGTTTGGAGCATACATCTGATATGTCCTTTCAAGTAACAAATTCTGGTGTGGAATACCAGTCCAGTTACTTATTTATGCTTTCCTAAAATTAATAGTCAATTTCTTCCACTTTCTCTGTAACAGTAGAAAATATCAGGTTTTCTCTGTGCACTCTGTCTTCTAACAACCATTTTTTAAACAGCTCTTCTTGAGAAGTATCAGTCATCTAGCCTTTTCTCCACTTCAACCTCTGATTTTTGCAGTGTTATCAGTTCGTCTGAATAGCTAAAGCTTTGCATTTTTTTCAGGCTTTTGTTATTTGAGTTGATATAATCCTTCAATGTTTGATTTATTTTAATCAGCTCTGAGTACATTTGATTTATTTTTTTCTTCTCAATTACTGGAAGTCATCTCGTTGACTTTCTTTCAGGTTCTCCAAATCTCTTCTTCTTTGCTTGTATCTAGGCTGTGTACTTATTAGTCGATAACTGAATTTTATCGAAAGTAGCAGAGTTATTAGCTCTTATTTCTCAGTTTCTTTTTACACACTGGAAGAGCTGAAAATAAGCTGTTGATTAGTGTGCAGCCATCTTAAAAGTCCAACTAACTGATCTTTTGAGACAAAAATGGCAACACTTTCTTTTTATGGGCTAACAACTGGTTAATATTAATACATGAGGTAATAATATTTTAGATCCAATAATAGTCCAAATAAAATACAGAATTGAAGACATTCCCTTGGTTGTTCTGACCATAATAATTACTTTTCAGATGGAACTAAATATAAGTAGATCTTTTCATGGTAAAACTTGCAACATATTTTAAATACATTGTGCATTTTTACTCAAATTTCTAGCACAGAGTGGTCTTGTCTATTAAATCTTTTGCAGTATTACTATGGGTACTCTCTACCTTGGGGACACTTCTGAATTGCTGTGTTAGTGAATCTATCTGAAAAATGTTAACTTCCTACATGGTAGAATAAGTCCTCATTCACTATCCTCATCAGCTCCCTTTTTCCCTTTTTCTACTTGGGGTTGGGGTGTCATGTCAACTGTCACCATCTGTCTCGATTCAATACCATTCTCCTGCCTTCTTCGACACTCGTGCCTGTCTCAGGTCTTCTCACACACAATCTAACCATCTCTTTGCTGGACACCCTAGTTTCCTATTGCTTTCTTCCTGTCTGTCCCAAATCATCTTCAGATTGTCTTCTGCTTTTCAGCATGTGTCCAAACCACAGTAATCTGTTCTCTTTGACCTTTTCTGCAATTGGAGCTACTTTGACTTATGCTGTTATGTCCTCATTTCTTCGTCTGTCCCACAATGTGCATCCTATCACTTTTCTCTTGCACTTCATTTCCATCACCTCTAGCTTCCCCATCTGCTCTGTCTTTACTGTCCATGTTTCTGTACTATACAGTAGTACCGGTTGCACCACTGCCTTGGACACCTTACTTTTCAGCTACTTTGGCATTCTTCTGTCATACACTATGCCTCACATTCTATGCCAGTTAGCTGCATCCCCTCTGATTCCAGCTTTGACCCCTTCATTCAGACTTCCCTTCTCCTCAACCACCCCTCCCAGATACTTAAAGCTATTAACCTATCTCACTATCTTCCCTTCAATCTGAATTCTCAGTTGCTCCTGATATCCCCAACTTGCTGCCATTACCACTGTTTTATCTATACTTTGTTTCATCCCATGTGCCTTCAGTTTTGCATTCCATTCCCTTATCCTTTGCTGAAGTTCTTTTCAGAGTATGCCTGTAATTCCACATTTCCAAACAGCAACTACGTTGATCGGTCCCCTCTGATCTGTTTGCTAATGTAGTCAATCACCAGCAGTGGGCTCAGAGCTGAACCATGGTGCACACCCACTCCCCACTGGGAACCCCTCTGTAATACAGAACACTGCTCATACTTGAGTCATTGGGTTCTTGTATACAGCCTGCACTAATTCTGCCAATGAATAACTCCAGCATAAGGTTATATAGAAAGAGGAAAAAAAACACTACAAAACCGTAGTAAGATTTCCTACTAATATAAAGATTTTTTTTTAACTCTGCTTGTAAAAATTTAAAATCAGAAATATCAGCCAAGATAAACCATGAAAATAAATTGATTAGTAAATTCACAAATAAGAAAGTATTTTACAAATATATTAACTCAATGGATACAATGGTATAATCTACTGAAGTTATGTTGAACAATGATGTAATATAAACTGATGCTTATACTACAGTATAAGACTTTAAAAAGAAGTTATGTACTTACCATAACATTCCATCTGAATGGTTGCTTTTCATTTGTCTTCAGCCTATGGGACTCAAATCCGACTTGGCCATATACACCAGCATTGGAGCCAAAATCAGAGTTCCTCCCCTACCCATAATACCCCACTCTCCCTCCTCCCCTCAGATAGAGTTTGTTGCAGGACAGCACCACCCAACCCACAGCAGAGTACCTTAACCCCTAACCATTAAAGGGTTACACACACACCAGACTCAAACCCAGGACCAAGAAAAAAATAAGCCTGCACCTGCATCTGTCCGGTCCACAACACAAGCCCAAAGGAAGGGGGGAGGAGGGAGGGATGGTTGAAGACAAATGAAAAGCAACAACTCAGATGGAATGTTATGTTAAGTACATAACTTCTTTATCTTAAGTTTTCATTTGGTCGTCAACCTATGGGACTGAGTCCATAGCTACAATAACCTTGGGAGGCCCTCATGGAAGGATATTCCACAGCACAGCTGAAAGCAGCACTGCTCCTGGACAGAATGTTCAGTTTGTAATGGGAAATAAAAGTATGCGAAGAGGACAAAGTGACAGCAGAGCAAATGTCAGTAGGAACCCTGGACCAAAAGTATGCAGAAGTAGACACCAACCTGGTGAAATGCACCCAGACAGGGCCAGGTAAAGGCAAACCTTTAGAGCAATAAGCCATAGAGATGCACCTGGAAATCCAATGAGCAAGGGTGACCTTAGAAATAGGCTTTCCCAAACAGGGCTTTGAAAAGGATACAAAAAGTTTATCAGGCTGTCGTAGATTCAGGGCCAGGTAAAGGCAAACCTTTAGAGCAATAAGCCATAGAGATGCACCTGGAAATCCAATGAGCAAGGGTGACCTTAGAAATAGGCTTTCCCAAACAGGGCTTTGAAAAGGATACAAAAAGTTTATCAGGCTGTCGTAGATTTTTTGGTTCTATCCAAATAAAAGTGCAACTGCCTGTGGACATCAAGAAAATGCAATTTGTATTCCCCTTTGTTGTGATAATTTGGAAAGAAAACTGGCAAATTAATAACCTGGTTAATGTTAGCTTTGGACGCCACCTTCAGCATGAAAGAGGGAATCGTACAAAGAGTCATTCCATCCTTATGGAAGACAAGATAAGGAGGCTTAATTGACAATGCCTGCAATTTAGATACCCGCTTGGTAGAAGAATCGATAGCCACCAAGAAGGCTATCTTCCAAGATAGAAACAGTAAATCCACAGTGGCAGCTGGTTCGAAAGGAGAAGAAACCAGGGCCTGCAAAACCAAAGTAAGATCCCAAGGAGGCATGGGGTCCATGACTGGTGGCCTAAGGCTGGTACCCATCAAAAAGGCCTTGCATAGTTTCGAAGAAGCCAGGGAGGCAAAATTCTCACCCACATGGAAATTTGAGATGGCTGCCAACTGTACTTTAATCATTGATAAAATAGCCCCATTGTGGAAGGTATGGGCTAGAAAATCCAAAATGACAGTAACAGGAACTGTAAAAGAATCCAACTTATGCTGAGATGTCCAGATGGAAAAACTTTTTGATTTACTGGATTAAAGTTTTCTAGTAGAGGCATTATGAGCCACAACCAAAATCTTTTTAACTTGTGAAGAGAGCCCAGGAGTTTTCACCATCAAAGGAACTAGAGCAGCCACGCGGTGAGCTTCAGGCTAAGTCCGGGTATGGAACCCCTGACGGGTGTAAGAGGAAATCTGGAAATGGATCCAGAGTCCAGGGTGGACACACCAGGTGAGACCAGAGAGTGGGGAACCAAACTTGGCAAAGCCCGAAAGGGGCAATGAGGATGACTTTGCTCTTCAACCTTTGTGCTTTCTGAAGACATTTGGGGATCACAGAAAAAGGGGAGTAAGCATAAAGTAGACTGGACAGCCAAGCACGGACCAAGAGCATCCCTGGGTGACTCCCCAGGAGGAGGGATCAGGGCAAAAACTCACTGCAGATGGGGTTGGAAGGAGAGGTAAAAAGATTGCAGCAAGGATGACCCCATTTCCGAAATATCATGTCTGCCACTCAAGTATTCTGAGACCCTTCTTAAGGCATCAAAGTGGTTCTGCTCAGTCTTTCCGATAGAATGTTGGACTTCCCTGGAATGTGTGCTGCCACCAGAAAATTGTAGGAAAAGATCACCCACTCCCACAATCTCATGGCCTTGTGGCATAGGGGATAAGATCTGGTCCCCCCCCATTTGTTGATATACTAGACAACAGACATTGTCCATCTGGATGGCAATTGTCCCAGTGGGAAGAAAAGCTTGAAGGGCTTGAAATGCCAGAAGTACCACTCATCTCCAGGACACTCATATGCAGATTGGTCTCCAAGAGGGACCATGTTGTTTGAATGGTCCATCCCATGCAATGCCCTCCATCCAAGCTGGTAGGTGTCCATGACCACAGTGATCGAGGGGGAAGAAAGGCTAGCCCAAGGGACTGGGACCACCACTGAAGAGACTTGTGACAAATCTTGTATAGCTGAACCAGGTATGAAAGAGGAAGGTTGAGTAGAGACCACTGCACCACCACGGTCCACTGCATGATCCTCATGTGTAGCCTCACAGTTGGCAGAGTTATTGTGGCTGCCATCGACCCCAACACCCGAACCATACCTGCTGGGGGCAAGAAGTGTGTAGTATAAACCTCACGTGTTGCTGGTGCAGATGTATCCTGTTCCTGTCTGGTGGCAGAAACTCCCTGCTATGTACAGTGCCCAGCCAGGCACCTATAAAATATATCATCTGAACCAGCTCTTGACCAGATTGATCGATATGCCCAGGGAAGATGTTAGGAGAAGGAGGTAATCCCTGGCCTGAAGAAGCAGATGCCTGGTGGGAGCAGAGAAAAACAATCTTCCAGGTAAGGAAACACATGAAATCCCTGCAGTCTCAAGTGAGCCGCCACCACCACCAACACTTTGGTAAACAGCCAGGGGGCTGTGGTGAGTCCAAATGGGAGTACCCTGAATTGGAAGTGATTGGCTCTCAGATGGAAGCAAATAAAGCTTCTGGGGCACAGTTAATTTTTATGTGATAGAACATGTCCTGAAGGTCTTTGGAGCACATCCAGTTGTTGTTCTGGAGAAAGGGCAGAATGGACTGAAAGGTGAAAATCTGATACTTTGTTTTGGCAACAAACAGGTTCAGGGAGTGAGATCCAGAATAGGTCTGAAGTTCCCAGTTTTCTTTGGTACCAAAAAGAATCTATAATAAATGCATGATCCAGACTGGTCTGGGGGGATGGACTGGATAATTTGTTTTTCGAGTAGCCTGGCAATCTCTATGACTGCTGCCTCCCACTGACTGCCTGGAACATCTGTCAGGCTTCTTTTTGGAGTGGGGGGATGAAGAAACAGGATGAAAATCTCTGGAAATAATTTGAAGCACCCAACAATCGATTGTAATGGACTCCCAGGCTATTGGGTGCAGAGACAGAGAGAGACACACAGAGGCGACCCTGACTAACTCCAGAGTAGAACAGTTGGGCAATCCCTCAGGATTGCTGAAAGGGCCTGTAAAGAACAAATCTCAAGACCCTTGGTTCCTTGGACCCCCTCTGCCATGTGGACACAGTCTGTCATTTTCCCCTCTGCCCTTGGGAGAAGGTTCAACCTGAACTTACTGGGAAGAGCCCTGTGACTTTCAAAACCAGAACTTCTTACCCTCACTCTGGTTCCTAGAGTAGGTCCATTGCAGGGTAGAGAAGTGGATCCCGGATGGCAGACAAGGTCTTCCTGTCTTTCTCACTCTGGGTAGGAGTATCACAAACAGTAGATCCAAACAAGGTGAACCTTTCAAAGGGGGTGTTCGTGAAACATGCCTTGAAGGGTACTGAAATAGCGCAAAGTCAGAGCCAGGTGTGTTGGCTAATGGCAACGCCTTTCCCAGATGCCCTCAAGGTACCCTCAAGTAGCATGAGAAAGTTACCTCATGGACATGTTCGAGATGGCTGTCAAGGTGGCCAGTCGGAAGGAGAAGACCTTCTCCTCTGACATGGAGCCTGGGGCAGATGCAGAAATTCCTTAACCAGATTCCTATGCAGTCTGGTAATGTGTGCCAAAATAGTTCAGCACATGCAGAGCAAAGGTGGCTGAAGCATTAACTCACTTCCCAAAGCAGTCCATCACCCTAGACTCCATGTCTGAAGGATGGACCAATGAGCTCTCCTGAGCCAGCTCCTTCTTGGTGGCAACTGCAATCACCATGACATAGACTCGGAAACCCTTGGACCAATGAGGCCTGTCCTGGGTGGCACTGAGCATCTTGCCCGAGTGCTTGGGAATGGGCTCAACCATTTTGGGAATGGACTCAACCATGTCCAGCTCCTACCATGCTCTGCAGAAGATGATACCTACCAACAGATCCACAGGTGGGACACCCGAGATGTAGAGGGCCCTGTGTCAAACACCTCCAGGAATACAGACACTTCAGGGTTGGGTTTATGGGGAGACCATCAACCTCTCTGATGCAGGATTCTCCAAGACGTCTCCAAATGAGACGTCAGGAGGTGATTTTAGGGGACCCCCCCACATCCAAGTCCATATCTTTAGTCAGAGATTCTGGGGGGTAATGTAAGTTGCCTCCTCTTGCACATATGCTTCTGAGGCACCTCCTCAGGGGATACTCCAGAGAGGACTCGGAAGCTTCAAGGGGGTTCCTGAAAAGGAACATCCTGGGAAGGTCTAGCAACAGGCTGTCTCTGAGGAGGCAGGATTGGTGACTCCAGCTCAGAAACAGAAGAAGCAAGGGTGAGCTCCAAGGAGGGAAGTGTTAAGGTCCTCAAGGGAGCAAAGAGGACCCTCTCCGCCACCTCGAAGGCTGTAGGTGAGCAGACCCCAGAAGACAGTGCCACCAATGCAGCCAGTAGAGCCACCCAGACCATCACCCCCAGTGCCAAAGGGGGAGTCAGAGCCAGGCTTCCCAGTGCCAAAGCCCTGAGGCAAAAATACAGCTCCGAAAGCCTCGCAGTGTATGCCAACTCCTCAGAGCCAAAGCTGAAGCTACTGATCCGAGAGTCGGTAAGGACCGATGACATCAGAGTTGAATCACTCAAGGTAACCACTGAAGCTGAAGTACAAGTAACCACCGACACCCATACATCAACACCGGGAAACCTCAGGCCCAAGAACTCCGAAGCCAAAGGTCAGCTTGGAGAAGGAAAGAGATCAGGAAAAATCCAGGCTGTGTGCTCATGGTTCCATAGGGGGACAGACCAGGCAAAACCCCAAGCTATATCTGAGCCCAGAGAAACCATCATCCTGTCCACCTCAGCTTCAGACAGGCTCCAAGTGGACCAGACAGATTACACCACCGACACCAACAACAGAGGCAGGGATTGGAAACATGGCAAGGGAACTCTCCGGCTCTGGGGAGAAATGAGGTGAACCGAGTCAAGGAGAACCCTGAATGACCATGGGCCGAGACTTAGCAGGCAGCTTGGCAGAGGAAGCCAGGTCAGGAGACTGCTTCCTATGCCGCTCTCTATCTTTGTGTCTGGCCCGGTCCCCATCCACAGGCTTCTTGGCAGGGGGTTTGCACCCCAGAAGAGAAGGAGGGATTTGGAGAAGACTCCGAGGTTAAAAGCAAAAGGCCCTTCAAAATCAACTTATTCTTCCTGTCGATAAGAGTGCATAGCTTAAAACCTGTGCATATCAAACAGGAGGAATTTACGTGGGCCATCCCCAAGCACACCACACACTGTGTGGGCACCAGGTGGAGGGATCTTATGCCCACATTCCATACACTTTTTAACCTTAGCTGGATTAAGGTCAGCCACAGGGTAAACACACACACACACACACACACACACACACACGCACACAAAGAGAGAGAAAAGAGAGGAAGACAGAATTAGAGGAGGAGTGTAGGATGAGAATTAAAGGAAAAAAGACCTACTTTAACTGAAAAACTCTCAGAAACCCCCTGGAGGAGCTCAGAAAACATGGTCCCATGCTGTCCAAATGACTGGCACATGAGATCTGAGGGGAGCAGAGACAGCATGGCATTATGGGTAGGGGAGGTGCTCCAATTTTGGCTCTGATGCTGGTGTATACGACCAAGTCGGATGCAATCTCAGATCAGAGTCCCATAGGTTGAAGATCAAATGAAAACAACTTCAGATTAAATATTGTTCTACTGTAAGCCAGGATCTTAGTTCTTCTAGTCCAACTACAGACAATGGTCTCAGGTCCTTGTCCTCTTTTTTCAGATTCCCTTATTAGGAATGCCTTCTCCAAATTTAGTAAAATTTCATCTGTGGTTCCAGATAAAATCCAGTGCCTCTTTACTAGAAGTGAAAGAGGTTCTACTACCCATTTTATGTTTTTTAATAAATTACTGGAAACCAGCATTGTACCTTATAATTAGAAGCCATCTTGTACTATTCTTGTACATAAAAAGGACAGGAAAGAGATGATTAGCAATTATATACCTATAAATGTGGCATCTCTAGTCAGCAAGTGCTTTGAAACATTTCTACTAGAACAAATACATAACTAGGACTTCAGATTAACAGTTATGGATTTTGATCACTGTTTCATAAAGCAAAGACCTGCTATGAGCAACTTGGTATACTTTTATGGTCAAACAATGGCCTTGGACATGGGTTTGTCTCAAGGTATGATCTTTTTGGGGCTTGCCAAAGTTTTTAACTATCTGCCATTCCATTCACAAACATTTACTTGAATTTAATATTGTTATATGGATCACAAACTGGTTAACTGACAGCACTGAGTAAAGATACATAAAGTTCATTCAGATTTTCTGCCTGTAACATCTGGTGTTCCCCAAGAATATTTTGGGCCCAGTGCTGTTTAATTTTATTTTTTTTTCTAGTAATCCAAGTAACACCACATTCTGGGTACAAAATATGTAGATTGTAAAAGTGGTTTTAGAATACAAAATAAATCTGTGGCAGTAATCTTAATGTGCATTTATTTCTCACTAGTAAATGGCCACAAGATAATGGACTAAAATTTAGCCTGATTATGTATTTCTCAAATAAAACTCAAAAAATTCCCATCTATTGGACAGGCTTATTACTAGAAGACATCAAGGAATATAAAGATCTTGGCATTACAATTGAATCTGATTTATCTTTTAACCATCATGTCAGGGCTATTAGCACTAAAGTATTTCAACTATGGAAAATAAATATTTGGTTATGGTGTAGAGAACTTATATCAGACCCATTATTCAGTATAACATATTTTGCTGTTACAGTAAAGCTCAATTAAATATTTTAGAATTCTCTCAGTATATTTCCTGTGCACTCCTCTCAACTCACTTAATATTATGGGACTAGAAGTAAGTATATAAAATGGTTTTCTTTCTGCTACAGGCACATTAGGGGTAAACTGATACTGGCATATATTTAATGACCCTGTATAACAAAAAATGTGCAACACAGAAGTATAACTGTCCAAAAACATTTAGACACTAATGAAATTTGTCAAAAGTACGAAAATCTAGTACTAGAAATGCATGTTAAATTCCAAATCACCAGACTATGCAATAACATCCCAAACTGAATAAGAAAGTCCAAAAAGCTGAAGACTTGAATCAAACTTAAGACAGTTGGGCCAGCGACAAAGCCTTGGAACCATTTCTTGAGCCATGAGATCTGAATGCTGTGGTTGAACATATGAATGTATTTGCTATACTGATGCCTCTCCTCTCACACTCTCATAATTTTTCTATTTTTCCCCCTTTTTTTCCTTCCAAAATGGACCCAACCATCTTTCCATCCATATGTCTTTTGGATTCTGTATCCTAAGAAAACTCTTCACTGACCCCTCTCTCTCTCTCTCACATTCAATTTCCTAGTACAGTCCTGTATATTTCCCTTTATATCCCTCTTCTCACCAAACCCAATGTCCTCCTTTCGGTTTTGCCAGTTTAATCAATGGGCTAACTTTATTGCTGTAATACACCTTTTGAAATCCTGAGCTCTCCATCCTCATAACTTTGTGTCCGCCCAGTCTATTTTTTTCTATTTGTCTTAGCACATGTAATCCTATCATATACTTGCTGAAACTCTGACTGCAACTGTCCTGGGCATTGACAGAACCAGGTAATAACCTGACTCTCCAGGCTAGCATTATTACCACATTTTGTCTGTAATCACTTAGGAGGGTGCCACAGAGCAAGATGGCTGTGTAGGCTCAGTGCACTGGACAGTGCGTCAAGAAAAAAATAGTTATTCAACCAGTTCTGGGTGGAAAAATAATCACAGGAAGGAGAGAGGGCAAAGAAAAGGCAACAGAAGATATGAGTTTAAAGCAGTTCAACAGGAAGAACAAACAGCCTTATAAACTGTTACAAAAGCTGATGGTAGTCACTGATGATACAAGGACTGAGGGGAAACAACAGGCAATCAAAGAGAAGTAAGGAGAAAGAAATAACCCAGGACTTGGAAGAAGACACAGTAGTGCTAAGATGACAAGGTACCTCACACAGTACAAGGCTGACAAATAGAAAAAAAAGCTACAGTGGCAAACAGAAAAACTGGATGACCTAGAAAATAGATGTGAAAGAAACAGCACAAGGATAATAGCAGTGTCAGAGCATGTTCTGGCTACAGAACTGGAAAGAAAGCTTTTGAAACTGCTGGAAACACGATTTCCCTTAACCAGATTACAAGAACCAATAACACAATCCAGAGTTGACAGAATGGGAGATGGATAAGAGCAGCCAATATCAATATTAGCATACCTGCACAACTATAAAGTAAAAGAAGAAATTATGAGAAAACACAGAACACTTAAAATAATACACTTCAATGTTGTAAAACTGGTGAAAGATTTTGATTCACTGCATAAAATAAGAAAATCGATGGCTAACTGGGACCACTGAAAGCCAAGGAATTACTGCATGGATTAACTACCCCACCATTTTAACTGCAGTATAACAGGGGAAACAGATTAATGCTCTACACAAAGGGAGAAGCTCAAGCTTTTGATAGTACAGTGGAAGGTGGGGCAAAGAAATAAATTCAAACATCCCACCAGAAAGACTGTTCAGTAAACTTGTAGGGTGCCAAGCAGAGGTATAATTACAAGAGTGATAGGAAAAGTACAGTTTTGTACCTACCATAAATGTAGATGTTCGAGTGCTAATACAGCTGCAGTCATAACAGATGTGTTATCCTGCCGTCAGGCGGGACCTCGGTCGGCCGAATTCCAAAGTCTAGGTCCGGTGTCGGATGTTGTCACTTCTTCCCTGACGTCAGTGCGGCAGGGGTATAAAAGAACCAGCCAACGCCATTTTCTTCAGTTTTTCTTGCCCCAGATGTCAGGTGCCCCCAGAAGGAAGGCAAAACATAAATTTATGTAATAATGCAATGCAATATAATCAAAAAACAGTAGTTGCAAGCAAATACACCATAAAAGAGTACCCCAATCAGGTTGTATGAGGAGGTGTTAACCATTAGGCCTGTCCCAAGAGGGGAAGGAGGGAGGGAAACCTGGACTGCAGCTGTATTAGCACTCGAACATCTACATTTATGGTAGGTACAAAACTGTACTATGTTCATCATGCATACAGCTGCAGTCATAACAGATGGGTAGAATCCCAAAGCTAAAAAAGGGGTGGTAGGCACTAAGTGGAACTAGGAGGAGCAAGGATGCCCTGCAAGACTGCAGTGGCAAAGAAGTCCGCTCTAGATTTGGAGTATAATGGTAGGTGATAGTGCTTGGAGAAAGTATGTACAGAACTCCAAGTGGCTGCTTCCAAAATATCTTTGGTAGGAACCCCCCTGAGGAAAGCTGCAGAGGTAGCTGTGGCCCTTGTGGAGTGAGATCTGATGCCTGTAGGTACAGTTTTACCATGAAAAGAATAACAAAAGCGTATGCAGTGGGCTATCCATTTTGAGATTGTCTGTTTGGAAATAGGCTTCCCTTGAGCACCTGTAGCAAAGGACACAAAGAGTTGCTCTGATTTTCTGAATGGCTTTGTTCTGTCCAAATAATAACGCAGCTGTCTGTGAATGTCCAAGGAATGTAGTAGTCTCTCCCCTTTGTTTTGTGGATTAGGGTAAAAGGTAGGTAAGTGGATAGCCTGATTCAAGGCTACCCTGGATACTACCTTTGGCATAAAGGAAGGGTTGGTTCGTAAGGAAACTCTGTCCTGATGGAAAATGATGAAAGGCTGCACAGCCATGAGGGCTTGTAGTTCCAAAACCCTGTGTGCTGAGGTGATAGCCAGAAGGAAGGCTGCTTTCCATGACAAATATTGCAGTTCTGTTGAAGCAGCTGGCTCAAATGGAGGCAGGGTCAGTTTTTCTAGAATGAAATTGAGGTCCCAAGCAGGTACTGGTTGCTTCCTTGGGGGTTTTATATTCTTAGCCCCTCTGAGGAACTGTCTTAAGAGAGGGTGAGAGAATAAAGGAGGATCAGTGTTGTATTGAGCAGAAATGGCTGAGGCATGGATTTTGATGGAGGAGAATGAAAGTCTACTGCTTAGCATCTCAGCTAGGTACTGTAATATTTGAGGTAAATTCAGTATTCCTGGATTCTGACCGTTTTTCTGATTCCAGGCACAAAACCATTTCCATTTTGCAGAGTAGGCTTTTCTAGAAGGCCTTCTGGCCTCCAAAATGACATCCCGCACCTCCTTGGAGAGTAGGGTCTGTTGTGAATTTAAGGGATCCTCCATGCGGCTAGATTGAGTGTTTTCAGCTGACTGTGAAGAGTTTTGAAGTTGTGCTGAGTCAACAGAAGAGGCATTAGAGGCAGGATCCATGGTGGGGAATGCATCAGGCTCCTTAAGAGTGGGTACCAGTGTTGTCTTGGCCAGTCTGGAGCAATCAGAATCATCTTTGGTCTGTCTACTCTGGCTTTTAATAGAACTTTGGACAGCAGAGGAAGAGGTGGAAAGGCATAAACTGTCATTGTTGTCCAACTGAAAGAGAGTGCGTCCACTTTCCAGGCCTGTGGATGATAGGTCCTTGAGCAGAATTTTGTCAATTGGTAATTTCTGTGGGTAGCAAAGAGATCTATGTCTGGCCTTCCCCATGCTTGAATTATCTTTGTAAAAACTTGAGGATGCAACTTCCATTCATGTGGATCTGTCATATTTCTGCTTAGGTTGTCTGCCAGCGTGTTTTCCTTGCCTGGCAGAAATTGTGCTTGAAGTTGGATTTGTAATTCCAGAGCCATGTTCCAAAGAGACCTGGCTAGCCTGCACAGGGGATATGAATGGGTTCCTCCCTGTTTGTTTATGTACCACATCACTGTGGTGTTGTCTGTCCTTATCAATAGCTGGCCTGGCTGCAGTAGGTCTTTGAAAGCCATAATAGCATTTATTACTGCTAGCATTTCCTTTTGATTGATGTGTAGGTGCTTTTCTTTGTGGGACCATTTGCCCTGAATGCACTGATCTGTCATGTGCGCCCCCCAGGCGTAGTCAGAGGTGTCTGTTGTGATGATTTGATTTGCTTGAGGCAAGCAGAATGGGAGACCTATGTTTCTTTGGCATGCTTGAGCCCACCACAGAAATTCATTTTGGAGGCATGGAATCAGTGGTATAATTGTTTCCAAACTGTGGCTGTGTTGAGACCATAAGTTTTTTAGGTACCATTGAAGTTTCCTCATATGCCGCTTTGCACATGGGATTAGCAGGATGCAAGATGCCATGAATCCCAGAGCCTGCAGGATTTTCCTTGCAGTCAGCCTGGTGAAGGTTGCCAGTTTTCTGAAGTATTGAGTTAGTTGCCCTTGTTTCTCTGGAGTGAGGTAGGCCATCTGGGTGTTTGTAGTCAAGCTGGCACCCAGGAAAACTATTGTTTGAGAGGGTATTAGTCTTGATTTCTTTTTGTTGACTGTGTATCCCAGAGAGTTCAACAACTTTATTACAAACGCCAGGTGTTTCAGAAGTATGTGTTTGCTTGGATCAGGCAGTCGTCCAAATATGGGTATATTTGTATCCCTTGAAGTCTGCAGAAGGCAATTACTGATGCCAGGCATTTCCTGAACACTCTGGGCACAGTAGATAAGCCAAAGGGCAATGCAGAGAATTGATAATGGGTTAAACCTGCAAGAAATCTGAGGTACCTTCTGCAATCTTGTCTGATAGGGACATGCAGGTATGCCTCCTTGAGGTCCAATGTTACCAGCCAAGACTCCTTGCCCAGCATGGGAAGAAGCTGCTGTAATGTGAGCATCTTGAATTTTGGTACGAGTAAATATGTGTTTAGAATGGATAGGTCCAAAATAGGTCTGCAATCTTTGTCCTTCCTTGGTACCAGGAATAGTCTGGAATAAAAACCTTGACCCTGTTCTTGTGCAGGTACCTCTTGAATAGCTTTCATGCCCATGAGAGCTGAAATTTGTTTTTGTGCCTCTGCCCTTTGATTTTGTGGCAGGTTTGGCATGCCTCTCATTTTTGGAAGGGTGTGAAAGTGGAATATGTAGCCTCTGTCTATAATGTCCAGGATCCATTTTTTTTTTGTGACAATATGCCAATTTTTTCGAAAATAATGCCAGTTTTCCACCTAAAGGTGCTGCCATTAGAGCTTTGCTTGGCATGCAAAGGGGAAAGTCATTGGTTCTGCTTTCTGAATGGCTGTGATCTATCCTCACCACCTCTTGGTGTAGGTGCTTGCCATTGTCTGCCTCTAAATGATCCTTGAGATTGCCCTCTGCCCCTCGGGTGCCTCTATCTACCTCTTTGAGGTCTGTCTGTGGCTGGAAAGGACCAATTTTTTGAAGGCCAATTTCTACTGAAACGTGGAGGTTGTACCTGTAGGAAATATTTCACTGTTTGCATTGATTTTGCCTTTTCCTCCATTTTCTTTAATACTTCCTCAGCTTTAACACCAAACAATGCATCTTTTTGAAGAGGTGCATCTAGTAATTTAGCTTTGACATGATCTGGTAAGGTTTGCTCTTTGAGCCAAGCATGTCTATGTATGACTGATCCTGTAACAGCAGCTCTACATGAGGCCTCTAAAGCATCAAAACCACATTGCAAGGTATGTTTACCCACTTGTTCTGCACTATGCAACAAATCCTGCAACTCCCTCAAGTCTGGTTGTTCAGGTTGTGACATTTTGCTTTTCAACTGAGATAACAAAAACTGTTGATACTTTAACATATGGAATTGACAGTTTAATGCCCTCATGGTTAAAGTGGCCGAGGTGTATACCTTTTTCCCCCCACCTTTCTAAAGCTCTGGAATCTCTCTCTGAAGGTAATGGATTTTTGGCAGTGGAGGCCTTAATTCCCTTGGGACCCTGTGAAATAGTTTCTGGGTCAGCCGCATGGCTTTTGTATAGGAATTAGTGTGAATCAGGAACCCGGTAATACCTGTCAGGCTTGACTGGAGCTGGAGGTAAAGAATCTGGGTTAAGGCTGGCCTCTGAATACACATCATCTAGTATGTCTAAGACAGGAGGGATAGCCAGACCTGTGCTGAGGGAGCAAGAGGAAATCCCTCAGCCTTTTCTTGGAGTCTGAGTAATCTTGGCCTTCCCAGTGGAAGTGTTCCCTCAGGTATGCAAGGTTTCCCCAAAAGAATAGTCCTCGGGGGGGGGGGAGACAGAGGGAATGGACTGCTCTGCATCAAAATCTTCAAAAGGGGAGTATGAATGTTCCTGGTCTTCAAAATGTTCTGAAGTAATAGAGGCCTGGTCCGAGGAAGGGTATTCTTCCTCCATTCTGGGCCTTTTGTCCGAGGGGGGTTGAGAACCCCTGATAAGATTAATCAAATCCTCAGCCATTTTGAGCATCTGTTTTTTAGGCATGGGGCCTTGAGAGGGGCCCTGTGGAGCTTGTCTTTTAGTATGCATGGCTGCTTCAGATTTAGTGAAAGCCTTAATGGAAAAAGAAGAAGAAGGCCTGAAGACACCTTGAGAGGTGGCAGGCCTGTCTAAACTCTGAGTTTCCCCGCTAAGAGTGGCGTCGGTATCTGTAATCGGGTTGTGGGCCGAGGAGCCTGCGACCTTGGGCACAGAAGACACTGCTAAGGAAGTGTCATCGGTAGTCAGGGGCTGCGTAGGTGCCTCGCTGAGAACCGGAGCACCTGTAGTCGGCTTTAGCGTTGTGTCGGTAGAAGTCACGGACGTCATATGTCGGTCCTTATCTTTGCGTCTTTTACTCAAAACTGGAGTCGGAGTATCCGACGACATAGTGTAATTAAACTTTTTGCCAAAATAGTGTTGGGCGAACTCCGCCCGACGCTTAATAGTGCGTTTGTTGAATGTAGCACAAAAACGACAGGCCGAGACGTCGTGGTCTGGGCCTAAGCAAGGAATGCAGAGGGAATGGAACTCCTTATGCGGTATTTGCTTCCCACATGAAATGCAATTATTAACTTTGACATCGGTCTGAGGCAAGAAAAGTTTCCCCAACGGGGTACTTAGCTTTCAAGAAGACTTCGGTTGAAAAATATTCGTAATCTCAGGAGCTGGCCGACCAGCACTTGCGAACTGCTTCTACTTCGGGCACCGTGCAGCAAGAAAGACTGAAGAAAATGGCGTTGGCTGGTTCTTTTATACCCCTGCCACACTGACGTCAGGGAAGAAGCGATGACATCCAACGCCGGACCTAGACTTTGGAATTCGGCCGACCGAGGACCCGCCTGACGGCAGGATAACCCATCTGTTATGACTGCAGCTGTATGCACGATGAACATCAATGGCAATAATGCGACTCTCCTGGAGCTCTCAGAAACAGGCAGCAACGCAAATCTGCAGGGCACTGACAAACGGGTAATACCATGGCTCTCCTGGGGCTCAGAGAGACTGGTTAATACTGCAACTCTTCTGGGGCTCACAGAAACAGTCAGTAATGTGACTCTGCAGGGCACCAACAGAAACAGGTAATACTGCGACTCTCCTGGGGCTCACAGAAACTGGCACTAATACAACTCTGCAGGGCACTTACAAATAGGTAATACTGCGACACTCCTGGGGCTTACAGAAACAGGCAGTAATGCGACTCTGCAGGGCACTGACAAACAGGTAATAACATGGCTCTCCTGGGGCTCAGAGAAACAGGTATTAAAACAACTCTCCTGGGGTTCACAGAAACAGGTGATGAGACTCTCCTGAGGCCCACAGAAACAGGTAATAATGCGACTCTCCTGGGGCTCACAGAAACAGGTAATAATGCGACTCTCCTGGAGCTCACAGAAACAGGTAATAATGCGACTCTCCTGGAGCTCACAGAAACAGGTAATAATGCGACTCTCCTGGGGCTCACAGAAACAGGTAATAATGCAACTCTTTTGGGTCTCACAGCAACAGGCAATAATGCGACTCTGCAGGGCACTGACAAACAGGCAACAATGCAACTCTTCTGGGGCTCACAGGAAAAGGTAATAATGCAACTCTCCTGGGGCTCACAGAAACAGGCAGTAATGCGATTCTTCAGGGCATTGACAAACAGGTAATAACATGGCTCTCCTGGGGCTCAGAGAAACAGGTATTAAAACAACTCTCCTGGGGTTCACAGAAACAGGTGATGAGACTCTCCTGAGACCCACAGAAACAGGCAACAATGCAACTCTTCTGGGGCTCACATGAAAAGGTAATAATGCAACTCTCCTGGGGTTCACAGAAACAGGCAACAATGCAACTCTTCTGGGGCTCACATGAAAAGGTAATAATGCAACTCTCCTGGGGCTCACAGAAACAGGCAATAATGTGACTCTGCAAGGCACTGACAGAAAAAGGTAATAATGCAACTCTCCTGGGTCTCACATAAATGGGTAATGTGACTCTGCAGGGCAATAAAAGAACATGGTAATATTGCAACTCGCCTAGGTCTCACAACAAAAGATAATAAAGTGAATTTGCTGGGCACTCACAGAAAGTGGAAATCGTCTTGGCCCTTACAGAAACAGGTAATTAGTGTGACTCTCCTTGCAACCACATCAACTAATACTGTTGTCAGAGTAAAATACAGTTGTGTACACTTACCATAAATGTAGATGTTCGAGTGTATTCACTGTTGCAGTCATTACATTTGGGTTATCCTGCTGGCAGGTTGCCCTCAGTCGGCCTGAATTCCAAAGTCTTGGGTCCTGCGTCAGTTGCTGTCGCTTCTTCCCGGACGTCAGGTGTATAAAAGATGCAGCAGACGCCATTTTATTCAGTTTTTCTTGCCCCAGATGTCAGGTGTCCCCAAAAGGGTAGGCTAATGTGACTCTGCATGCACCAGAAATAAGCTTTTCCTTCATCTATAAGCAAATACACCACCTAGGTTGTATAGATTAGAGAAGTAAAGATAGGTTCCAGCAAAAATAAGGGGGATGGCGGGTGGGTAACCTGGACTGCAACAGTGAATACACTCGAACATCTACATTTATGGTAAGTGTACACAACTGTACTATGTTCTTCGTGTTTCACTGTTGCAGACATTACATTTCGGTTGAGTCCCAAAGCTATGGTTTGGAGGCTGTAGCTAAAAAGCATTAGGAGCGGCTATGAGGCCCTGCAGAACTGCAGTGGCAAAGCCTGCCCTGGATTTAGAGTAAAGAGGCAGACTGTAATGTTTTGTAAAGGTATGCACTGAACTCCAAGTAGCAGCCTCTAAAATGTCTTTGGTTGGTACTCCCCTGAGAAAGTCTGCAGAAGTGGCTGCAGCTCTGGTTGAAAGTGGCCTAATGCCCTTAGGCACTGGTTTGCCATGCTGTGAGTAGCAGAAACAAATGCAGTGACTTATCCACTTTGAAATAGTCTGCTTGGAGATGGCCTTTTCTTGTGATGCTGTGGCATATGCCACTAGTAACTGTTCTGTCTTTCTGAAAACTTTAGTTTTGTCCAAGTAGAATCTAAGTTGTCTGTGTACGTCCAAAGAATGCAGAATTTTATCCCCCTTGTTCTGTGGATTTGGATAAAAGGTTGGCAAATTATTAGTTTGGTTAAGGGCTACACTGGATACCACCTTAGGCATAAATGTAGGGTTTGTTCTCAGAGAGACCCTGTCTGGATAAAAAATGATAAAGGGTTCCACGGCCATGAGAGCCTGCAGCTGTGAAACTCATCTTGCAGAAGTTATTGCTAGGAGCAGAGCTGTTTTCCAAGATAAGAATTTTATATCTGCAGTAGCAGCTGGCTCAAAAGGAGGTAAGGTGAGTTTTTCCAAGACATAATTGAGGTCCCATGCAGGTATTGGCATTCTCCTTGGAGGCCTTAAGTTTTTGGCTTCTCTGAGGTACTGCCTTAATAAAGGATGAGAAAAGAGTGGTGGCTCTGTATTGTAATGAGCCGAAATGGCAGAGGCATGGATTTTAATTGATGAGAAAGATAGGCCTTTGTCCAGCATCTCAGCTAAGTATTGCAAAATCTGAGGAATATTTGGGACAGCTGTATCAGTTCCTTCAGCTTGGTTCCAAGCGCAAAATTTCTTCCATTTCCCAGCATAGGATTTTCTAGAACTAGGCCTTCTGGCTTCGAAAATGACATCCATCACAGCTTTACTGAGAGGTGTGGTTTGTTTTTTATTATTTATTTATTTAACATTTGTTGACCGGGAATGTCCGACTAGGATCCACAGAGCCTGTTTTCAGTGGAGGCCCGGGGAGAAATGCTCCAGATGCATGTCTTTGGAATGTGGGAGGAAACCGGAGTACCCAACCAGAGAACCTCTTGCTGTGAGGTGACAACGTTAACCGTTGCACCACTGTGCCGCCCCACTGTACCGCCCATTTGTATGGCTACATTATCCGCCATGCTGCCAGGTTTAGGGTCCTGAGTTGGCTGTGCAGAATCTGATTGTTTTGCTGGGACAGTAGATGAGGTATTTGAGGTAAGGTCCAGGCTGGGCATTGGGACAAGTTCCTTAAGATCGAATACCAGTACTAGTGTGGCCAGTCTGGGGCAATGAGAATCATTTTTGGTTTCTCCTGCCTGACCTTTAGGAGTACCTTGGAGAGGAGAGGTAGTGGAGGAAAAGCATATACTGATAGGTTTGTCCAGTTGAAAGATAAGGCGTCCACTTTCCAAGCTTGTCTGTGATAAGTCCTTGTGAAGAATATTTTTAGTTGATTGTTTTGAGGGGAGGCAAATAGATCTATGTCCGGGCATCCCCATTTCTTTGTTATCATGCTGAAGACTTGTGGATCCAGGTGCCACTCGTGGGATCCATGAGGTTTCTGCTTAGTTCATCTACCAGAGTGTTTTCCTTTCCTGGCAGGAATTGTGCCTGCAGATGAACTTGGTAAGTCAATGCTGTGTCCCATAAAGCCATGGCTAGTCTGCACAGGGGATAAGAATGAGTGCCCCCCTGCTTCTTTATGTACCACATGACCGTGGTGTTGTCTGTCTTTATCAGTAGTTGTCCCGGATGAAGTAGGTCCTTGAAGGCTGTCAGGGCATTTTGAACAGCTAGCATCTCTTTTTGATTGATATGTAGATGCTTTTGGTTTGTGGACCAGGTGCTCTGAATGCCTCTCCCTGCCATGTGTGCCCCCCAGGCATAATCTGATGCATCCGTCGTTAGGCTCTGCCTGGCTGGGGGTAGTGAGAATGGCTGTCCCTTGTTTTGGTGACAAGCCTTTGCCCACCATCAAAACTCCTGTTGCAGGCAGGGAATTAGAGTAATCATTGTTTCCAGACTGTAGCAATGTTGCATCCAAACACTTTTTAGGTACCATTGAATTTTCCTCATATGCAGTCTTGCATATGGAATTAGTAAGATGCAGAATGCCATGAAGCCCAAAGCCTGCAGAATTTTTCTTGCAGATAACTGGGCCTTTGTTGCCATTTCCTTGAAATAGGTAGTTACCTTTGTCTGGAGTGAGATGAGCCATCTGGGCAGTTGTATTTAAGCTTGCACCCAGGAATATTATCTCTTGAGAGGGTACTAGTTTTGATTTCTTTTTGTTGACTGTGTACCCTAGGCATGTTAAAAGTCTTATCACAAACGTCAGATGCTGTAGTAGGATGTCCTTATTCTCTACTTGTATGAGGCAGTCGTCCAAGTAAGGATATATTTGTATTCCTCTGTCTGCAGTAAGCAATTACTGGTGCCAGGCACTTTGTGAAGACCCTGGGTGCAGTAGATAAGCCAAAGTGCAGTGCAGAGAATTGGTAATGCTTTGACCAGCCTTGAATCTGAGGTATCTTCTGCATGACTGTCTGATTGGGACATGCAGGTATGCCTCTTTTAGGTCTAAAGTCATAAGCCAAGCCTTGCTGCCCAGCATGGGCAGAAGCTGCTGTAAGGTCAACATCTTGAATTTTGGTATATCCAGGAAAGTGTTTAGAATGGATAGGTCCAGTATTAGTCTCCATGCTTGGTCCTTTCTGGGTACCAAGAACAGTCTTGAGTAAAATCCGTGTCCCTGCTCTTGCTGAGGCACTTGTTGAATAGCCCTCATGTCCATGAGAGCTGCGACTTGTTTTTGAGCCTCTGCCCACTGATTTTTTGGCAGGTCTGGCCAACCGTATGCCCTTGGTAGGGTATAGAAATGAAACTTGTAGCCTTGAGACACTATGTCTAGAACCCATTTGTCCTGGGTTATAATGTGCCAATTTTGAGAAAAAAGTGCTAGTTTTCCCCCTAAGGGTGCTGCCAGAAGATAAGTGCTTGGTGCAGGCAGGGGGAAGTCATTGGGACTGTTCCCTGTATGACTGTGATTTGTCCTCTCCACCTTTGGAGGTAGAGGCACTCCACTGCTTAGACCTGTAGGATCCTTGCGGCTGTGATCTACCTCTAGGGCATCTAGATCTGCCCCTTTGAGGTTTGTCTGAGACTGGAAAGGACCAATTCTTTGTAGGCCAGTGTCTGCTAAATCTAGGTGGCTGTACCTGTAAGAAATCTTTGACCATTTGCATATATTTAGCTTTGTCTTCCATTTTCTTTAACACCTCTTCTGCCTTAACACCAAACAAGGTATCATGTTGTAAAGGAGCATCTAATAATTTTGCTTTAACATGGTCAGGCAGATTTTCTTTTAACCAAGCATGCCTCCTAATGACAGAACCCGTAACAGCGGCCCTGCAGGAGGCCTCCAGAGAATCAAAACCACATTCAGCTGCGTGCAATAAATCCTGTATTTCTTTGTTTGCTGCACATTCAGAATTTGCCATTATTTTCTGTTTAAGCAGTGTCATGATATACTGCTGATATTTGAGCATATGAAACTGGCAATTTAAGGCCCTTATAACCAAAGTAGCAGAAGTGTAAATCTTTTTTCCCCATCTATCCATAGCCCTAGAATTCCTATCAGAGGGGGTACTTTCTTTGCAGTAGAAACCTTGACCCCTTTTGGACCCTGAGAAATAGTTTCTGGGTCTGCAGTAGGGTTTTTGAAAAGGAATTGATGAGAGTCAGGGACCCTGTAGTATCTGTCCGGCTTAACAGGAGCTGGAGGTAAAGAGTCAGGGGTCAGACTGGACTCCGAGAACACATCATCTACAATGTCCAACACAGGTGGAATAGCTAGAGGCCTGTGTTGAGGAAGTAAAAGGAAGTCTGAGCCTTTTCTTAGATTCTGAAAAATTTTGGCTCTCCCAGTGGAAGTGCTCCCTCATGGTATGCAAGGTTTCCCCAAAAGAGTATTCCTCAGGAGGAGAAACTGAAGGAATTGATTCTTCAGCATCAGAATCCTCATAGGGAGGAAGAGAATATTCCTGATCAGAAGAGGAATCAGAAGAAATGGAAACCTGATCTGAAGATTCATAGTCTGTCTCTTGCCTAGGCCTCTTATTAGGAGGGTGATGGGAATCCCTGATCAAGGTAATTAAGTCTTCGGCCATTTTGAGCATCTGTTTTTTGGGCATGGAGGCCTGTCCTTGTGGCTGGTGAACTTGCTTCTTTGTCTTTAAAGGTGTTTTAGTCTTTGTCTTTGACATCGGTTTAATATATAATTGTTTAGGCCTGAATACACCCTCAGAAGCCAATGCCTGCTCAGCGGCTCCAGACCCATCTGAGGGAATAATCTCAGTGACTCCAATACCTTGAGTTTACTGCGGCCTGGCTGGCTCTACGTGGGAGTTGGTAGTGGCTTGCGACTCTAAAGTAGCGGGCGTCAGGGGCAGCGAAAGTGCCTCACTGAGAACCGGTGACTTGCTTAGGAGAAGCTTCATCGTCGGTTTTGGACCTCGGTTGCCTATCTTTTTCTTTGCATTATTTGTGAACTCCGGTAGTCAGATGGCTATCTGACGACATTGTATAATTAAATCTTCGCCCAAAATAGCTTAATGCAAAATCGTACTGATGCTTAATAGTGCGTTGGTTAAATCTAGCACAAAACCGACAACTAGCAATGTTGTGGTCAGGGCCTAGGCAAGGAATACAGTAAGAATGAAAGTCCTTATGAGGTATTTGCTTCCCACAAGAAATACAATTATTAACTTTTTCTGACATCAGACTGGAGCAAGAAAAAAGTTTCCCCAATGGGGTACTTAGCTTTTAATGAAGATTTTGGATCTGAAACTCGAACACGAAAATCTCAGGAGTCGGCTGACTGGCACTTGCAAACTGCTTCTGCTTTGGGCACCGCGCGGCAAGAAAGACAGAATAAAATGGCTTTGGCTGCATCTTTTATACCCCCGACGACCTGACGTCAGAGAAGAAGTGACAGCAGCCACGCAGGACCCAAGACTTTAGAATTCAGGCTGACTGAGGGCAACCTGCCAACAGGATAACCCAAATGTAACGACTGCAACAGTGAAACACGAAGAACATCAATGCCTCCCCATCAAGCAGATTTTTGTGATTAGCTGTTGAGATGAAGTTTTAAAGATTGCTTCTGCAGTGTTCTGCTTGACAGATAAGGGTAGCCTATTATATAACTGGGAGATCCTTATATATTTAGTAGTGGTCATATCATCTAATGTTATCATGGTCTCATTGTGGTTATAGGTTTAAATCTCTTCAGCATGCATGTCCTTTACAATTGGTTCCATTTAAGTAAAGGAGAGCAGAGTGTGCTGGATTGTTTACACATGGAAAGCTATAAAGAGATTAGCCCTCAACAATCTATGTGACACCAAGCTGGGGGACAGGGCTTTCAATCTTCTTGTTGAGGTCTCTCAAATTCTCAAGTGTTCACCATATTCAGTGAATGGCTTAATAAAAGGTGAATAATGTGGGACTAATTTCTTTGGACCTTGAGGAGATACCAAGAATATATTCTACAAAGTAGAAGGATTTTCTAACCACCACAGAGAGGTCATGGACAAAGGAGAGTACATTATCAACATGTGAACTGAAGTCCCTTATAACTCTGCCAAATTTAAGTGGAATGTTATCTAACTAGTAAACACTACTGATGCAAAGGGAACTGTGCGACACTTCATGGTGTTGAAGTTAAGCCCAACTGATGCAAAGAGAACTGTGCGACACTTCATGGTGTTGAAGTTAAGCCCTACTGATGCAAAGGGAACTGTGCGACACTTCATGGTGTTGACGTTAAGCCCTACTGATGCAAAGGGAACTGTGCGACACTTCATGGTGTTGACGTTAAGCCCTACTGATGCAAAGGGAACTGTGCTACACTTCATGGTGTTGAAGTTAAGCCCTACTGATGCAAAGGGAACTATGCGACACTTCATGGTGTTGAACTTAAGCCCTACTGATGCAAAGGGAACTGTGCAACACTTCATGGTTCTGAACTTAAGCCCTACTGATGCAAAGGGAACTGTGCGACACTTCATGGTGTTGAAGTTAAGCCCTACTGATGCAAAGGGAACTGTGCGACACTTCATGGTGTTGAAGTTAAGCCCTACTGATGCAAAGGGAACTGTGCGACACTTCATGGTGTTGAAGTTAAGCCCTACTGATGCAAAGGGAACTGTGCGACACTTCATGGTGTTGAAGTTAAGCCCTACTGATGCTAAGGGAACTGTGCTACACTTCATGGTGTTGAAGTTAAGCCCTACTGATGCAAAGGGAACTGTGCGACACTTCATGGTGATGAAGTTAAGCCCTACTGATGCAAAGGGAACTGTGCGACACTTCATGGTGATGAAGTTAAGCCCTACTGATGCAAAGGAACTGTGCGACACTTCATGGTGTTGAAGTTAAGCCCTACTGATGCAAAGGGAACTGTGCGACACTTCATGGTGTTGAAGTTAAGCCCTACTGATGCAAAGGGAACTGTGCGACACTTCATGGTGTTGAAGTTAAGCCCTACTGATGCAAAGGGAACTGTGCGACACTTCATGCTGTTGAAGTTAAGCCCTACTGATGCAAAGGGAACTGTGCGACACTTCATGGAGTTGAAGTTAAGCCCTACTGATGCAAAGGGAACTGTGCGACACTTCATGGTGTTGAACTTAAGCCCATGATTAGTAGTCAAAAGATTTCTTTGGCCAAGTCTTTGCTGTAGAATTTGAATATCAGAACATGACTTTATAACCATCCACAACTTTGCAGTCAGCAAACTTGGCTAGCCAACAGTCCCTTGATATCAGCTTTTATGTCACAGAAATATATACCAAAGAGAATGAGGCCCAGGACAGAGCATGGTATATCACTGAAGCCTTTTTACTGTCAAGAGCAATTACCCCCAACCATAATCAGGCAGCCAATTATATATCCAGTGAACTATACAAGGATTAGTGTTCCAGGTAAGCAGCAGACAGTATGCCCCTTATCCATGGCCTCAGTAACTCTTTTAAAGACTTCAACCAGGCTGAGCAGGCATTATCCGCCTTTTACAAAGCTAAACTGGCATGTTCCCTGGAGTACAAGGTCACCTATATCACTGCCTGAGCAGGCATTATCCACCTTTTACAAAGCTGAACCTTTGTACCTAGGAGTATAAGGTAACCTATATCACTGCCTGAGCAGGCATTATCCACCTTTTACAAAGTGGAACAGGTGTGTACCCAGGAGTATAAGGTCACCTATATCATTGCTTAATACTTCAGCTATAACACACACTATAGCTTTGCAGATGACTCTGGTAAAACTAATAGCTCTGAAATTCCTGTGTTCAGTAGATGGGCCACCTTTCTGTAATGGCACCACAACACGGGTACATAAACAGTGAACAAACTCAGATTGAAGAGTTGATGATGTTTTGCCAGATGAAACTTGAAGCTTTTCTGCAGGCATCCAGGGATACTGCCACAACCCATGGTAGTAGCATTTTTTTATTTTTTGAAGGTCTTGATCCAAAACTATCTTGGTGGGGGTGGGAGGGACAGAGGAGAGGATGAGTGGAGTAAAAGTAGAAAATAATTTGTCCACAAAAATACTAGTAATATCCTTGGGGTTGGAGACTGGGGTAACACTGGAGGTGAATTAACTGCAGGATTGTTGGTTACCTCCAAGGTTCCTCAAACAGATGAAGTTCTTATAGCTGTCTTCTGAATTAATTGAAAACCCATGCTCAAAGTTGGCCCTATATTGTCTAATAGGCTCATAGGTTCATAGGTAAGTACTAGGCTATCTGCCCGAGGGCATCTATAAGCTTAGCCAGAATGTGTTGGCTTTTGCCACCCCCTTAGATAAGTTCCCTGTGCCTCAGTCCAGCAATTAATGGTGAAGCTGAGAGACTTATTAGGTTTTAAATTCCTTTTATAATGGTGAAGTGGGCATCTTTTAATGCTGACAAGAAGTGTTTTCTTTTTATTAAGAGTTTGTTGTTGTGGTAGTTCTACCATAAGGGTTTAGTCAAACTTGCCATTATACTTAATTTAGACTGGTATGGATGCCTTAATGCAAGAAGCAAGTAACGATGTGAGACTTCCCTGGGCAATCACATAAACAGGTAATAATGTGACACTCCTGGCCACTCTCTCTGAAGGATGCAATTAATGCAACACTCCCAGCCATTATCTCTGAAAGAGGCAATTAATGTGACATTCCTGGGCGGTCTCTCTAAAGCAGGCAATTAATGTGACACTCCCGGCCACTCTCTCAGAGGTAGGCAATTAATGTGACATTCCTGACTTCTCTCAGAAATGGGAAATAATGGGATATACCCGTGTTCTGTCAGAAATGGGTAATAATGGGATATACCCGTGTTCTGTCAGAAATGGGTAATAATGGGATATACCCGTGTTCTGTCAGAAATGGATAATAATGGGATATACCCGTGTTCTGTCAGAAATGGATAATAATATTACATACCCAGATTCTCTCAAATGAATAACGTGACATTCCCGACTTCTGTCAGAAATGGGTAATAATGCGATTTACCCGTGTTCTGTCAGAAATGGGTAATAATGGGATATACCCGTGTTCTGTCAGAAATGGGTAATAATGGGATACACCCGTGTTCTGTAAGAAATGGGTAATAATGGGATATACCCGTGTTCTGTCAGAAATGGGTAATAATGGGATATACCCGTGTTCTGTCAGAAATGGGTAATAATGGGATACACCCGTGTTCTGTCAGAAATGGGTAATAATGGGATATACCCGTGTTCTGTCAGAAATGGGTAATAATGGGATATACCCGTGTTCTGTCAGAAATGGATAATAATGTTACATACCCAGATTCTCTCAGAAATGAATAATGTGACATTTCTGGCATCTCTCAGAAGTAGGCAATTAATGTTATTGTAATGGTAATTAATATTAGTAATTAATGCAACTCTTAAGGGTTCTCATAGAAATACTATGATTGCTATGTACTCATTGAAATACGTAGTAAAGCAAATCTCCAGGAAACTGACAAAAACAGAATCTCCTGAACACTTATGGAAGCAGGTAAAAATGTTAATCTGAGAAATACATAAAGCTCTTACTCTGCTTGGCACATAGGTAATAGTGCGATTCTACTGGGTACTCACAGAAACAGATAATATACCTTACTAAAGCAATCTTTGTGGCAGAGAGGGATAAAGCTCCGGCTATAACACACACAACCTGGCAGAGAGGGATAAAGCTCTGGCATTGTCACATACAATCTGGCAGAGAGGGATAAAGCTCTGGCTTTGGCACATACAACCTGGCAGAGACAGATAAAGCTCTGGCTTTGGTTCACGCAACCTGGCAGAGACGGATAAAGCTCTGGCTTTGGTACATACAACCTGGCAGAGAGGGATAAAGCTCTGGCTTTGGCACATACAACCTGGCAGAGAGGGATAAAGCTCTGGCTTTGGCACATACAACCTGGCAGAGAGGGATACAGCTCTGGCTTTGGCACATACAACCTGGCAGAGAGGGATGCAGCTCTGGCTTTGGCACATACAACCTGGCAGAGAGGGATGCAGCTCTGGCTTTGGCACATACAACCTGGCAGAGAGGGATACAGCTCTGGCTTTGGCACATACAACCTGGCAGAGAGGGATACAGCTCTGGCTTTGGCACATACAACCTGGCAGAGAGGGATACAGCTCTGGCTTTGGCACATACAACCCGGCAGAGAGGGATAAAGCTCTGGCTTTGGCACATACAAGCTGGCAGAGAGGGATAAAGCTCCGTCTTTGGCACATACAACCTGGCAGAGAGGGATAAAGCTCTGTCTTTGGCACATACAACTTGACAGAGAGGGATAAAGATCTGGCTTTGGCTCATGCAACCTGGCAGAGAGGGATAAAGCTCTGGCTTTGACGCATGCAACCTGGATTCAAATGTCATTTCAGACACTTGTAAGAGGTGGTCACGTAAGATGGGAATAAGTGCCTTATGCCGGCTATCTACCCTGGGACAGGGAGGCAGCTCAAGCTCTCCACAAGGGTGGGAGTGACTGGCCACAGCCAAAGTTTCCATCTTGGCCAACATCCAGGAGGCGCACTTGTTTTTTTTCTAGCGCAGGTCAATTCTGCTGAGCCTGGCTGTCAAGGATATATCCACACTGGTTGTCAGAGAACTCAACACCATTCACTGCGAAACAGTACTGGCACTGCTCTGAGAAGCTCTCAAGGAGGGTGCTCCCCAAGGGGAAAAGAGAGTTCCACTTCCAGAATCAGCAAGCTGGCCTGGTACTTACACTCAACCGTTGACAGGGATCAGAGGCCTAACTGAGAATGAATGAGGAATGAATGAGCTGTAGGCATTTCTCATACCTCAGAAATGCCCAGCTTCCATACCCTTGGAATGAACGGACCAGCTGGATGCCAGCAGCAGAGTTGCTGGGGAAGCAAAAACAATGCAATTCTTCTATGTACACACATTAGGAGGTAATAATGTTACTCTCCAAGGCACTCTCAGAAATGGGTAAAAATATGATTCTCTTGGGTGGTCACAGAAATATACAACATAAATCTTGTCAAATTCAAAGAAACAATACCATCAAACTTTTGCGAACTTAGAAATTATCCTAATGCTTCAATAGGCCACAGGACATCTAGACTAACATGCATCACCTGCCTGGCTTCTTTATAACAAAGATCTGAAATACTACTGCTTTAACTAATTCACCCTCTCACACTTAACTGCCCACTCACCCATCGCCTTTATCATCAATGACTGCAACAAACCATCAGTGCTTTATTTGAGCCAAAAAAAAAAAAATATATATATATATATATATATATATATATATATATATATATATATATATATCGCAAAACAAAGTCTGTTTATTAACCACATAGTTGTTACCAGTTCCCTATTCAACAGATGATAGTGTTGCAGATAATATACAAAAGTTTTTAGATCCTTAAAGCTGTTCGGTTCTTAGGTGAATATTAGGCTAACTGGTCTGAAGGACCATTTTAGGTATAGCCAAATAACCTGAGGCTAGAATCAAACCTTGTATCGATGAGGTGACCACCTTTACTAATATGCCAACCCCCCCATGCACCTCTCTAAATGGAAAAGCACAGGCCTGTTGAGATTTGAACTCATAACCCCGGGTTTACTACACCAGTACTCTAACTCTTGAGCAAAAAGTGGATAACAAAAGAATAAAAATCCTTTTAAAACTCTGGGTAACACACTTCATAGGTGTTTTCAAAATACTTTTTTAAGCCTAGCTATGCATCCCAAATCTCTGACATGTTCTGGTACCTTGATAAGTATAAGCAAGGCTTTGGGAGATGAAACCCAGATATGCACGTTAATTGTTTTGTTATACATCCACAGAAATATGATCAGTAATTTAAGAATCTTTCTTAAAGCTCTGTTACAACAAAGCCTCCATTCTACAAGCCAAACAGCACTCCCAACACAACCAAACACCTGGAAAAAAATAATTTACTTACCAGAAGAATGTTTAGCAAAACTCGATACAACTGACTGCACATCCAGCCTGCTCATCAGGCCCTGCTTCTGGGATATACCTCCTCAGAGTTCCATATCCCTCCTCTTCCCTTCTTTCCATATAGTCCCTAGTAATTGATATAAATCATTCTTCCTTCTTCCCTTCCAGTTTCACACCATGTGCCAAGCAGGAAACTTCCCTAATAAAACCTTCCTAATAAAAGTTTGAGAAGTTTCTTGAAGGCTTTGATTCTCTCATTATTACCTTCCTCATTCACTGCATCTCAATCTCTTCAGCTCTCAAAACACTTAACCCTAATGTCTGCAAGGAACTACCACATCATTATTACCTTCATTCACTGCATCTCAATCTCTTCAGCTCTCAAAACACTTACCCTAATGTCTGCAAGGAACTACCACATCATTATTACCTTCATTCAATGCATCTGAATCGCGTCAGCTCTCAAAACACATACCCTAATGTCTGCAAGGAACTACCACATCATTATTACCTTCATTCACTGCATCTCAATCTCTTCAGCTCTCAAAACACTTACCCTAATGTCTGCAAGGAACTACCACATCATTATTACCTTCATTCACTGCATCTCAATCTCTTCAGCTCTCAAAACACTTAACCCTAATGTCTGCAAGGAACTACCACATCATTATTACCTTCATTCACTGCATCTCAATCTCTTCAGCTCTCAAAACACTTACCCTAATGTCTGCAAGGAACTACCACATCATTATTACCTTCATTCACTGCATCTCAATCTCTTCAGCTCTCAAAACACTTACCCTAATGTCTGCAAGGAACTACCACATCATTATTACCTTCATTCACTGCATCTCAATCTCTTCAGCTCTCAAAACACTTACCCTAATGTCTGCAAGGAACTACCACATCATTATTACCTTCATTCACTGCATCTCAATCTCTTCAGCTCTCAAAACACTTACCCTAATGTCTGCAAGGAACTACCACATCATTATTACCTTCATTCACTGCATCTCAATCTCTTCAGCTCTCAAAACACTTACCCTAATGTCTGCAAGGAACTACCACATCATTATTACCTTCATTCAATGCATCTGAATCGCGTCAGCTCTCAAAACACATACCCTAATGTCTGCAAGGAACTACCACATCATTATTACCTTCATTCACTGCATCTCAATCTCTTCAGCTCTCAAAACACTTACCCTAATGTCTGCAAGGAACTACCACATCATTATTACCTTCATTCACTGCATCTCAATCTCTTCAGCTCTCAAAACACTTACCCTAATGTCTGCAAGGAACTACCACATCATTATTACCTTCATTCACTGCATCTCAATCTCTTCAGCTCTCAAAACACTTACCCTAATGTCTGCAAGGAACTACCACATCATTATTACCTTCATTCACTGCATCTCAATCTCTTCAGCTCTCAAAACACTTACCCTAATGTCTGCAAGGAACTACCACATCATTATTACCTTCATTCACTGCATCTCAATCTCTTCAGCTCTCAAAACACTTACCCTAATGTCTGCAAGGAACTACCACATCATTATTACCTTCATTCACTGCATCTCAATCTCTTCAGCTCTCAAAACACTTACCCTAATGTCTGCAAGGAACTACCACATCATTATTACCTTCATTCACTGCATCTCAATCTCTTCAGCTCTCAAAACACTTACCCTAATGTCTGCAAGGAACTACCACATCATTATTACCTTCATTCACTGCATCTCAATCTCTTCAGCTCTCAAAACACTTACCCTAATGTCTGCAAGGAACTACCACATCATTATTACCTTCATTCACTGCATCTCAATCTCTTCAGCTCTCAAAACACTTACCCTAATGTCTGCAAGGAACTACCACATCATTATTACCTTCATTCACTGCATCTCAATCTCTTCAGCTCTCAAAACACTTACCCTAATGTCTGCAAGGAACTACCACATCATTATTACCTTCATTCACTGCATCTCAATCTCTTCAGCTCTCAAAACACTTACCCTAATGTCTGCAAGGAACTACCACATCATTATTACCTTCATTCACTGCATCTCAATCTCTTCAGCTCTCAAAACACTTACCCTAATGTCTGCAAGGAACTACCACATCATTATTACCTTCATTCACTGCATCTCAATCTCTTCAGCTCTCAAAACACTTACCCTAATGTCTGCAAGGAACTACCACATCATTATTACCTTCATTCACTGCATCTCAATCTCTTCAGCTCTCAAAACACTTACCCTAATGTCTGCAAGGAACTACCACATCATTATTACCTTCATTCACTGCATCTCAATCTCTTCAGCTCTCAAAACACTTACCCTAATGTCTGCAAGGAACTACCACATCATTATTACCTTCATTCACTGCATCTCAATCTCTTCAGCTCTCAAAACACTTACCCTAATGTCTGCAAGGAACTACCACATCATTATTACCTTCATTCACTGCATCTCAATCTCTTCAGCTCTCAAAACACTTACCCTAATGTCTGCAAGGAACTACCACATCATTATTACCTTCATTCACTGCATCTCAATCTCTTCAGCTCTCAAAACACTTACCCTAATGTCTGCAAGGAACTACCACATCATTATTACCTTCATTCACTGCATCTCAATCTCTTCAGCTCTCAAAACACTTACCCTAATGTCTGCAAGGAACTACCACATCATTATTACCTTCATTCACTGCATCTCAATCTCTTCAGCTCTCAAAACACTTACCCTAATGTCTGCAAGGAACTACCACATCATTATTACCTTCATTCACTGCATCTCAATCTCTTCAGCTCTCAAAACACTTACCCTAATGTCTGCAAGGAACTACCACATCATTATTACCTTCATTCACTGCATCTCAATCTCTTCAGCTCTCAAAACACTTACCCTAATGTCTGCAAGGAACTACCACATCATTATTACCTTCATTCACTGCATCTCAATCTCTTCAGCTCTCAAAACACTTACCCTAATGTCTGCAAGGAACTACCACATCATCATTACCTTCATTCACTGCATCTCAATCTCTTCAGCTCTCAAAACACTTACCCTAATGTCTGCAAGGAACTACCACATCATTATTACCTTCATTCACTGCATCTCAATCTCTTCAGCTCTCAAAACACTTACCCTAATGTCTGCAAGGAACTACCACATCATCATTACCTTCATTCAATGCATCTGAATCTCTTCAGCTCTCAAAACACTTACCCTAATGTCTGCAAGGAACTACCACATCATCATTACCTTCATTCACTGCATCTCAATCTCTTCAGCTCTCAAAACACTTACCCTAATGTCTGCAAGGAACTACCACATCACTATTACCTTCATTCACTGCATCTCAATCTCTTCAGCTCTCAAAACACTTACCCTAATGTCTGCAAGGAACTACCACATCATTATTACCTTCATTCACTGCATCTCAATCTCTTCAGCTCTCAAAACACTTACCCTAATGTCTGCAAGGTACTACCACATCATTATTACCTTCATTCACTGCATCTCAATCTCTTCAGCTCTCAAAACACTTACCCTAATGTCTGCAAGGAACTACCACATCATTATTACCTTCATTCACTGCATCTCAATCTCTTCAGCTCTCAAAACACTTACCCTAATGTCTGCAAGGAACTACCACATCATTATTACCTTCATTCACTGCATCTCAATCTCTTCAGCTCTCAAAACACATACCCTAATGTCTGCAAGGAACTACCACATCATCATTACCTTCATTCACTGCATCTCAATCTCTTCAGCTCTCAAAACACTTACCCTAATGTCTGCAAGGAACTACCACATCATTATTACCTTCATTCACTGCATCTCAATCTCTTCAGCTCTCAAAACACATACCCTAATGTCTGCAAGGAACTACCACATCATTATTACCTTCATTCACTGCATCTCAATCTCTTCAGCTCTCAAAACACTTACCCTAATGTCTGCAAGGAACTACCACATCATTATTACCTTCATTCACTGCATCTCAATCTCTTCAGCTCTCAAAACACTTACCCTAATGTCTGCAAGGAACTACCTACCACATCATTATTACCTTCATTCACTGCATCTCAATCTCTTCAGCTCTGAAAACACTTACCCTAATGTCTGCAAGGAACTACCACATTATTACCTTCATTCACTGCATCTCAATCTCTTCAGCTCAAAACACTTACCCTAATGTCTGCAAGGAACTACCACATCATTATTACCTTCATTCACTGCATCTCAATCTCTTCAGCTCTCAAAACACTTAACCCTAATGTCTGCAAGGAACTACCACATCATTATTACCTTCATTCACTGCATCTCAATCTCTTCAGCTCTCAAAACACTTACCCTAATGTCTGCAAGGAACTACCACATCATCATTACCTTCATTCAATGCATCTGAATCGCGTCAGCTCTCAAAACACTTAACCCTAATGTCTGCAAGGAACTACCACATCATTATTACCTTCATTCACTGCATCTCAATCTCTTCAGCTCTCAAAACACTTACCCTAATGTCTGCAAGGAACTACCACATCATTATTACCTTCATTCACTGCATCTCAATCTCTTCAGCTCTCAAAACACTTAACCCTAATGTCTGCAAGGAACTACCACATCATTATTACCTTCATTCACTGCATCCCAATCTCTTCAGCTCTCAAAACACTTACCCTAGTGTCTGCAAGGAACTACCACATCATTATTACCTTCATTCACTGCATCCCAATCTCTTCAGCTCTCAAAACACTTACCCTAATGTCTGCAAGGAACTACCACATCATTATTACCTTCATTCACTGCATCTCAATCTCTTCAGCTGTCAAAACACTTACCCTAATGTCTGCAAGGAACTACCACATCATCATTACCTTCATTCAATGCATCTGAATCGCGTCAGCTCTCAAAACACTTAACCCTAATGTCTGCAAGGAACTACCACATCACTATTACCTTCATTCACTGCATCTCAATCTCTTCAGCTCTCAAAACACTTACCCTAATGTCTGCAAGGAACTACCACATCATTATTACCTTCATTCACTGCATCTCAATCTCTTCAGCTCTCAAAACACTTACCCTAGTGTCTGCAAGGAACTACCACATCATTATTACCTTCATTCACTGCATCCCAATCTCTTCAGCTCTCAAAACACTTACCCTAATGTCTGCAAGGAACTACCACATCATTATTACCTTCATTCACTGCATCTCAATCTCTTCAGCTCTCAAAACACTTACCCTAATGTCTGCAAGGAACTACCACATCATTATTACCTTCATTCACTGCATCTCAATCTCTTCAGCTCTCAAAACACTTACCCTAATGTCTGCAAGGAACTACCACATCATTATTACCTTCATTCACTGCATCTCAATCTCTTCAGCTCTCAAAACACTTACCCTAATGTCTGCAAGGAACTACCACATCATTATTACCTTCATTCACTGCATCTCAATCTCTTCAGCTCTCAAAACACTTACCCTAATGTCTGCAAGGAACTACCACATCATTATTACCTTCATTCACTGCATCTCAATCTCTTCAGCTCTCAAAACACTTACCCTAATGTCTGCAAGGAACTACCACATCATTATTACCTTCATTCACTGCATCTCAATCTCTTCAGCTCTCAAAACACTTACCCTAATGTCTGCAAGGAACTACCACATCATTATTACCTTCATTCACTGCATCTCAATCTCTTCAGCTCTCAAAACACTTACCCTAATGTCTGCAAGGAACTACCACATCATTATTACCTTCATTCACTGCATCTCAATCTCTTCAGCTCTCAAAACACTTACCCTAATGTCTGCAAGGAACTACCACATCATTATTACCTTCATTCACTGCATCTCAATCTCTTCAGCTCTCAAAACACTTAACCCTAATGTCTGCAAGGAACTACCACATCATTATTACCTTCATTCACTGCATCTCAATCTCTTCAGCTCTCAAAACACTTACCCTAATGTCTGCAAGGAACTACCACATCATTATTACCTTCATTCACTGCATCTCAATCTCTTCAGCTCTCAAAACACTTACCCTAATGTCTGCAAGGAACTACCTACCACATCATTATTACCTTCATTCACTGCATCTCAATCTCTTCAGCTGTCAAAACACTTACCCTAATGTCTGCAAGGAACTACCACATCATCATTACCTTCATTCAATGCATCTGAATCGCGTCAGCTCTCAAAACACTTAACCCTAATGTCTGCAAGGAACTACCACATCATTATTACCTTCATTCACTGCATCTCAATCTCTTCAGCTCTCAAAACACTTACCCTAATGTCTGCAAGGAACTACCACATCATTATTACCTTCATTCACTGCATCTCAATCTCTTCAGCTCTCAAAACACTTACCCTAATGTCTGCAAGGAACTACCACATCATTATTACCTTCATTCACTGCATCTCAATCTCTTCAGCTCTCAAAACACTTACCCTAATGTCTGCAAGGAACTACCACATCATTATTACCTTCATTCACTGCATCTCAATCTCTTCAGCTCTCAAAACACTTACCCTAATGTCTGCAAGGAACTACCACATCATTATTACCTTCATTCACTGCATCTCAATCTCTTCAGCTCTCAAAACACTTACCCTAATGTCTGCAAGGAACTACCACATCATTATTACCTTCATTCACTGCATCTCAATCTCTTCAGCTCTCAAAACACTTACCCTAATGTCTGCAAGGAACTACCACATCATTATTACCTTCATTCACTGCATCTCAATCTCTTCAGCTCTCAAAACACTTACCCTAATGTCTGCAAGGAACTACCACATCATTATTACCTTCATTCACTGCATCTCAATCTCTTCAGCTCTCAAAACACTTACCCTAATGTCTGCAAGGAACTACCACATCATTATTACCTTCATTCACTGCATCTCAATCTCTTCAGCTCTCAAAACACTTACCCTAATGTCTGCAAGGAACTACCACATCATTATTACCTTCATTCACTGCATCTCAATCTCTTCAGCTCTCAAAACACTTACCCTAATGTCTGCAAGGAACTACCACATCATTATTACCTTCATTCACTGCATCTCAATCTCTTCAGCTCTCAAAACACTTACCCTAATGTCTGCAAGGAACTACCACATCATTATTACCTTCATTCACTGCATCTCAATCTCTTCAGCTCTCAAAACACTTACCCTAATGTCTGCAAGGAACTACCACATCATTATTACCTTCATTCACTGCATCTCAATCTCTTCAGCTCTCAAAACACTTACCCTAATGTCTGCAAGGAACTACCACATCATTATTACCTTCATTCACTGCATCTCAATCTCTTCAGCTCTCAAAACACTTACCCTAATGTCTGCAAGGAACTACCACATCATTATTACCTTCATTCACTGCATCTCAATCTCTTCAGCTCTCAAAACACTTAACCCTAATGTCTGCAAGGAACTACCACATCATTATTACCTTCATTCACTGCATCTCAATCTCTTCAGCTCTCAAAACACTTACCCTAATGTCTGCAAGGAACTACCACATCATTATTACCTTCATTCACTGCATCTCAATCTCTTCAGCTCTCAAAACACTTACCCTAATGTCTGCAAGGAACTACCACATCATTATTACCTTCATTCACTGCATCTCAATCTCTTCAGCTCTCAAAACACTTACCCTAATGTCTGCAAGGAACTACCACATCATTATTACCTTCATTCACTGCATCTCAATCTCTTCAGCTCTCAAAACACTTACCCTAATGTCTGCAAGGAACTACCACATCATTATTACCTTCATTCACTGCATCTCAATCTCTTCAGCTCTCAAAACACTTACCCTAATGTCTGCAAGGAACTACCACATCATTATTACCTTCATTCACTGCATCTCAATCTCTTCAGCTCTCAAAACACTTACCCTAATGTCTGCAAGGAACTACCACATCATTATTACCTTCATTCACTGCATCTCAATCTCTTCAGCTCTCAAAACACTTAACCCTAATGTCTGCAAGGAACTACCACATCATTATTACCTTCATTCACTGCATCTCAATCTCTTCAGCTCTCAAAACACTTACCCTAATGTCTGCAAGGAACTACCACATCATTATTACCTTCATTCACTGCATCTCAATCTCTTCAGCTCTCAAAACACTTACCCTAATGTCTGCAAGGAACTACCACATCATTATTACCTTCATTCACTGCATCTCAATCTCTTCAGCTCTCAAAACACTTACCCTAATGTCTGCAAGGAACTACCACATCATTATTACCTTCATTCACTGCATCTCAATCTCTTCAGCTCTCAAAACACTTACCCTAATGTCTGCAAGGAACTACCACATCATTATTACCTTCATTCACTGCATCTCAATCTCTTCAGCTCTCAAAACACTTACCCTAATGTCTGCAAGGAACTACCACATCATTATTACCTTCATTCACTGCATCTCAATCTCTTCAGCTCTCAAAACACTTACCCTAATGTCTGCAAGGAACTACCACATCATTATTACCTTCATTCACTGCATCTCAATCTCTTCAGCTCTCAAAACACTTACCCTAATGTCTGCAAGGAACTACCACATCATTATTACCTTCATTCACTGCATCTCAATCTCTTCAGCTCTCAAAACACTTACCCTAATGTCTGCAAGGAACTACCACATCATTATTACCTTCATTCACTGCATCTCAATCTCTTCAGCTCTCAAAACACTTACCCTAATGTCTGCAAGGAACTACCACATCATTATTACCTTCATTCACTGCATCTCAATCTCTTCAGCTCTCAAAACACTTACCCTAATGTCTGCAAGGAACTACCACATCATTATTACCTTCATTCACTGCATCTCAATCTCTTCAGCTCTCAAAACACTTACCCTAATGTCTGCAAGGAACTACCACATCATTATTACCTTCATTCACTGCATCTCAATCTCTTCAGCTCTCAAAACACTTACCCTAATGTCTGCAAGGAACTACCACATCATTATTACCTTCATTCACTGCATCTCAATCTCTTCAGCTCTCAAAACACTTACCCTAATGTCTGCAAGGAACTACCACATCATTATTACCTTCATTCACTGCATCTCAATCTCTTCAGCTCTCAAAACACTTACCCTAATGTCTGCAAGGAACTACCACATCATTATTACCTTCATTCACTGCATCTCAATCTCTTCAGCTCTCAAAACACTTACCCTAATGTCTGCAAGGAACTACCACATCATTATTACCTTCATTCACTGCATCTCAATCTCTTCAGCTCTCAAAACACTTACCCTAATGTCTGCAAGGAACTACCACATCATTATTACCTTCATTCACTGCATCTCAATCTCTTCAGCTCTCAAAACACTTACCCTAATGTCTGCAAGGAACTACCACATCATTATTACCTTCATTCACTGCATCTCAATCTCTTCAGCTCTCAAAACACTTACCCTAATGTCTGCAAGGAACTACCACATCATTATTACCTTCATTCACTGCATCTCAATCTCTTCAGCTCTCAAAACACTTACCCTAATGTCTGCAAGGAACTACCACATCATTATTACCTTCATTCACTGCATCTCAATCTCTTCAGCTCTCAAAACACTTACCCTAATGTCTGCAAGGAACTACCACATCATTATTACCTTCATTCACTGCATCTCAATCTCTTCAGCTCTCAAAACACTTACCCTAATGTCTGCAAGGAACTACCACATCATTATTACCTTCATTCACTGCATCTCAATCTCTTCAGCTCTCAAAACACTTACCCTAATGTCTGCAAGGAACTACCACATCATTATTACCTTCATTCACTGCATCTCAATCTCTTCAGCTCTCAAAACACTTACCCTAATGTCTGCAAGGAACTACCACATCATTATTACCTTCATTCACTGCATCTCAATCTCTTCAGCTCTCAAAACACTTACCCTAATGTCTGCAAGGAACTACCACATCATTATTACCTTCATTCACTGCATCTCAATCTCTTCAGCTCTCAAAACACTTACCCTAATGTCTGCAAGGAACTACCACATCATTATTACCTTCATTCACTGCATCTCAATCTCTTCAGCTCTCAAAACACTTACCCTAATGTCTGCAAGGAACTACCACATCATTATTACCTTCATTCACTGCATCTCAATCTCTTCAGCTCTCAAAACACTTACCCTAATGTCTGCAAGGAACTACCACATCATTATTACCTTCATTCACTGCATCTCAATCTCTTCAGCTCTCAAAACACTTACCCTAATGTCTGCAAGGAACTACCACATCATTATTACCTTCATTCACTGCATCTCAATCTCTTCAGCTCTCAAAACACTTACCCTAATGTCTGCAAGGAACTACCACATCATTATTACCTTCATTCACTGCATCTCAATCTCTTCAGCTCTCAAAACACTTACCCTAATGTCTGCAAGGAACTACCACATCATTATTACCTTCATTCACTGCATCTCAATCTCTTCAGCTCTCAAAACACTTACCCTAATGTCTGCAAGGAACTACCACATCATTATTACCTTCATTCACTGCATCTCAATCTCTTCAGCTCTCAAAACACTTACCCTAATGTCTGCAAGGAACTACCACATCATTATTACCTTCATTCACTGCATCTCAATCTCTTCAGCTCTCAAAACACTTACCCTAATGTCTGCAAGGAACTACCACATCATTATTACCTTCATTCACTGCATCTCAATCTCTTCAGCTCTCAAAACACTTACCCTAATGTCTGCAAGGAACTACCACATCATTATTACCTTCATTCACTGCATCTCAATCTCTTCAGCTCTCAAAACACTTACCCTAATGTCTGCAAGGAACTACCACATCATTATTACCTTCATTCACTGCATCTCAATCTCTTCAGCTCTCAAAACACTTACCCTAATGTCTGCAAGGAACTACCACATCATTATTACCTTCATTCACTGCATCTCAATCTCTTCAGCTCTCAAAACACTTACCCTAATGTCTGCAAGGAACTACCACATCATTATTACCTTCATTCACTGCATCCCAATCTCTTCAGCTCTCAAAACACTTACCCTAATGTCTGCAAGGAACTACCACATCATTATTACCTTCATTCACTGCATCTCAATCTCTTCAGCTCTCAAAACACTTACCCTAATGTCTGCAAGGAACTACCACATCATTATTACCTTCATTCACTGCATCTCAATCTCTTCAGCTCTCAAAACACTTACCCTAATGTCTGCAAGGAACTACCAGAGGACGTTCTCCAAAAGTTCTTCACCTCAACTTAACTTTGGAGTTTGATTCATTTCCTTCTCTCATCATTAAGAAAAGTACTAGGGAAAAAAAAAAACATTCACTCACAGCTATCTCCTACATGAAAACTCACCAAGTCCTGTCCAGTCAACAACTTGGTTTCTGGATGGGAAGGAGCATGACTGTCTTTTGGACCTTTACAGATGATAAATGTCTCAGCATGGATAAAGGCTAAATTACAAAAACCTTTGACCTCACAGACTATAAGCTCTGTCTAGAAGCTTTCTTAGTTGCTCACCTTGGTAACGACCGACTGGTTTAAAGATTAATTTTCAACACATCCGTCTTTCTGAAAGAGCCATCTTCCATTTTCCTCCACTTCTAACACATTCCACAGGGCTCATTTCTTGCTCCATCTCTCTCTTCTCCCTTTTGATTAACATGCTGCTAATGGGCCCTCCAACGTTTCCAATTCTATTTTATGCAAATTATACTATAATACAACATCTCAACCTATAACGGTTCATCATTAAAACATAACCAGAAGACTGTCTCGATTCTGTCCTCCTCATATTTTAATATTTATTTTCTGGGATACAGATGACCATTTTCAAGTCAGCCTGAAAAATAAACAAACATATATTCCATCAAATGGTAGATTACACAAGTCAAGAACAGATAATTCAAACAGACCAAATTATGTTTTTCAAAAGTACATGCAATGAAACTTAACAGATACAGCTGTACAAAAAAACATACAAAGTACATACAATAGATTTGATGAATGTATAATAAATACAGGAAATATGTACAATACACTAAACAGGCCTACATTTAAAAAATGAGGGATAGAAAGTATAACATATGAATTAAGCATATTTTGGAGAGGTTAACTGAGTAAGGCTGCCATTCAAAAGTGTAAAACTTAGGTAATTTCCAAAGTAAACAAAGTGCATATGTTTTGCTTCAGGTTGTTAAACATTTTAAAGTTATAATCAGTACTCACTGTATGATTGACTGGATTCACTATACAATCTCAAAGTACTGAAAATGTCAAATTTCAGTATTTCGAGACCGAATAGTCGAAAACCCACATACACGAAAACCCACAATCATGAATACCACAACCGCGACCATTCACACATACACAAACCAAGACAATCACACACACACACCTACCTAACTAAACAAACAACACACAGAAACACACCTAACCTACCTATAAAGCAGGGGGGCAAGCCCCCCTGCACCCCCCCCATTTGGAAATGGTTTGCTTAGAAATAGCTTTACCTTGAGACCCAGGAGCAAAACTGATCAGACTTCCGAAAGGGTAGTCCTGTCTAAATAAAATCTCAGATGTCTATGAACATCAAGAGTGCATAATCCTCTCCCCCTTATTCTGGGGATTATTGAAGAAGGTAGGCAGGTGAATAGCCTGGTTAAGAGTCAAACTAGAAACCACCTTGGGCATAAAGGAGGAATTAGTTCTCAGAGAAACCCAATCTGTATGAAAAGTAATGAAAGGTTCCACGGCCATTTACGCTTGCAGCTTGGAAACCCTTCTGGCTGAAGTAATAGAAAAGAGAAACTTTAAATCTGCAGAGGCAGAGTACGCTTCAAGGACAAAATTAAGATCCCAAGCAGGAGTAGGAGCTCTTCTGGGAGGTCTAAGATTGGAAGCTCCCCTGAGGAACTGCTTCATCAGTGGGTGAGAAAAAATGGGTTGTTTAAAAGAACAATGAGCAGAAATTACAGAAGCATGAATCTTGACTGAAGAAAAAGAAGGTCCACCATTAAGCAAGCCTGCTAGATAATCAAGAATGAGGGAAAGTGAAGGATGAGAAGAGTCTTCCCCCTTTAGCCAGCACCCAAGAGCAAAATCTTTTCCATTTATCTGTATAAGACCTCCTGGTGCTAGGCCTCCTGGCCTCATGAAGAACTTCAATCACCTGTTTGGAAAGGTTTAAATTATTAGCCAGGCTGTTAAATGCAGAGTTCGTAAATGAGGATGAAGAAACTTTCCCCCCTCCTGAAGCAAAAGATCTGGTATCAGGGGAAGATGCCAAGGCTGAGCCTGGGACAGGCTGCGAAAAAGTGGATACCAATGCTGCCTGGGCCAGTATGGTGCTATGAGAATAGCCTCTGGTTTTTCAACCCTTATCTTTATCAGCACTCTGGGAAGAAGAGGCAGAGGAGGGAAGGCATAAACTGAGAGATGTGTCCATGGGAAGGATAAAGCATCCACTCTCCAAGCTTTGTTGTGATACTCCCTGGTACAGAAAGTTGGAAGGAGATGATTGGCTGGAGAGGAGGAAAGATCCACTTCTGGAGTGCCCCAATACTGAATGATGTGATGGAAGACGATCTTGAGTTGCCACTCGTGAGGATCCAGAACTTGTCTTCTCAACTGATCTGCCAAGGAGTTTAGCCTCCCTGGAAGAAACTGGGCTATTAGATGTATGCCCATGGAAGTGGCTATGGACCATAGACCCATGCTTTGCCTGCACAGGGGGTAAGAGTGAGTTCCCCCCTGCTTGTTGATGTACCACATGACTATGGTATTGTCTGTTCTGATCAAGAGAGTCCCAGGGTAGAGTAGGTCCTTGAAAGCCAGCAATGCCTGCTGCACTGCTAACAATTCCTTTAAGTTTATGTGCGGATGAAGCTGTTGAGTGTTCCAAGTCCCCTGTATGCACCTGCCCTCCAGGTGTGCTCCCCATGCAGAATCTGAGTCTGTCTGGCAGGAGGTGGGTGAAAAGGCAGACCCTTGTTCTGAGAACAGGTTGTCGCCCACCAGAAAAGCTTCAGTTGTAGACAGGGAATGAGAGGAAGAATCAAGTCCAAGTCCGGTGTGTGCCGACACCAAAGGTTCTTGAGGTACCATTGAAATTTTCTCATACGCAACTTTGCATATGGCATCATCAGAATACATGAAGCCATGAACCCCAGAGCTTGCAGGAATTGCCTTGCAGACAGCTGGGTCATGCTTGCCGAGTTCTTGAAGTCGCAAGATCTTCTTGTTTCTCTTGAGGGACGAATACAGTCTGGGTGGCTGTATTCAAACTCGCTCCCTGGAAAACGATCTCCCTTGTAGGAACCAATTTTGACTTCTTTTCTTTGACTGTGTAACCCAAAGAGGTGGGTTTTCATGAAGTCCAAATCCTTTAGTTGCTCTGGGGAATTTGCTTGCAAAAAACAATGACTGGTGACAGGCACTTTGTGAAAACTCTGGGAGCAGTAGATAAGCCAAAGTGCAGTGCAGAGAATTGGAAGTGCTGCTTTCCAGCCCTGAAACAAAGGAACTGCCTGCAATTTTCCCTTATTGGGAGATAAGTCTCTGAGATCCAAGGTTACCAGCCATGAATCCTTGCCCAGCATTGGCAGTAACTGTTGAAGAGTGAGCATCTTGAATTTGGGAATCACCAGAAAAGTGTTTAGAATAGACAAATCCAGAATAGGGCGCCAGATTCCCCCATTTTGGGCACCAGAAAAAGCCTAGGCCTGCCTGATTTGCAGGGACTGGCTCTAACTCCCAGAGTCAGTAGAGAAGAAATTTGGTTTCCTACCTCTGCCCTGTGAGTTTTGGGTATGTCTGGGTACCCTTGTAAAACAGGGAAGGTGTGAAAGTAAAACTTGTAACCTTGGTTTACTATATTGAGCACCCATTTGTCATCTATGATGGTAGACCATACCTCTGAGAACCTGGTTAACCTTCCCCCCGGAGGAAACCCTGGGTCCGCAGAGGTAGGCACAAGAAGGCCGGAGTCATTGAAAATGCTTGCTTTGGGAAGCCGGCTTAGAACTCCCCGATTTGGAAGAAGGATGCCATTGTTTAGCCTTCTGAGGGGCAGAAGCCCTCTGGAAGATCGGTAACCCCTAGGCCTAGAACAACCTTGCTTGCTGGAATCAAGAAAAGACCAATTCTTGAAAGGGTAATGCCTACTAAACCGAGGAGGCTGAACCTGAAGGAAATCCTTAACAGCTTGCATAGATTTCGCCTTATCCTCCAACTTCTTCAGTACCTCTTCAGCCTTGCTGTCAAAAAGGGTGTCTTTGTGCAAAGGCACATCCAACAATTTAGATTTAACAGGTTCAGAAAGAGGCTGCTCCCTAAGCCAAGCATGCCTTCTAATTAAAGAACCAGTGGCTGCTGCTCTGCAGGAAGCCTCCAAGGTGTCAAAACCACAATGTAGGGAATGTTGGTGACAAGAGTGGCAGAATTTAGTAAATCCTGTAAGTCTTTGTTCTCCGACAGGGTGGGAACATCTCCAAGTTTAGCCTCAATAGCCTCCAAAGTATGTTGCTGATACTTAAGCATGTGAAAAAGACAATTCACAGATCTAATGGCAAGAGTTGCAGAGGTGTAGACTTTTTTACCCCAAGGCCCTAGATTCCTTATGAGGTACAGGGTTTTTAGCAATAGTAGCTTTAACACCCTGGGGGCCTTGAGAAATTCTCTCAGGATCAGTAGTAGGATTTTTGAAAAGGAATTGATAAGATTCAGGAACCCTATAATACCTATCAGGTTTTCTGGGGGTAGGAGAAGAATTATGAGCTAAAGAATTTTCCATGAAAACATCATCCACAACTTCCAAACTGGGGATTACTTTTGTGTCACTACTACATAGAGGCACAGTAAACTAACCTTAAAAAGGACACAGTAAACTCAAAATCAAAGGGCGGTGAAAGCCAATCACACTCTGGCTAGGCTTATAAATGCCCCAGGGCAGATAGCCTAGTATGAACCTATGAACCTATGGAGGTATAGCCAGAGGCTTATGCTGTGGCAAATCCAAAAATTTCCGGATTTTTTTCTTAGACTGAGGAAAATCCTGAATTTCCCATTGAAAATTCTCCCTAAGAGTATTCAAAGTATCCCCAAATGAAAAATCTTCTGGAGGGGTGGCAGAAGGGATAGTCTTCAGCATCAGAATCCTGAAAGCCAGAAAAAAGTTGAGAGTTTCCTTCATCAGCAGAGGTACAGGAAACCTGAGTCTGAGACGGACAAAACATCAGGAGACAATTCCCTAGCCCTCTTGGAATGGGGGAGCCCCTAATAAGGGAGAGAAGATCAATAGCCATCTTTACCAACTGGGACTGAGGCAAAGGAGGGCAGGCCGATGCTTGCTTATGAGTAGATTTGCAGCTGGAGGGTTTGCTGGTAAACCAGAGGGACTCGAGAGGCCTAGCAACTGCAGAAGTCTGAGTTAAGGTAGTCGGTCTGGCTCTGGTCTCATGTCGAACAGGAGGTGTCAGAAGCCGGTGCCTGCATAGCAGCTCTGGACTCATCTGAGGCAGTGACAGGCGGAGGGTCTGAAGATGAAATAGCAACCTGCAACATGGAGGACTCTGAAGGTCTAGGCAGAGGCCTGCGGCTAAAAATCTGCACAGTGCAGAGGCTGCGAAAGCACCTCACTGACTACCGCTGGGCTGGCGACTAATTTCATCGGTGCGTCATCAGCAGATATTACCCTAGGCCTGTCGCGGTCTTTGTCCTTACATTTCCTAGGTACATCTGAAGTCGGGAGACCAGAAGACGCCATACCGACGAACTTAGGCCAGACTCTGAAATGCAAACTTTTAGCTCTATGGCGTATGGTAAGGGGATTGAAGGAAGCACAGTGATCACAATAAGGGATGTCGTGTTCAAGGCCCAAACAAAGTTATACAATAAGAATGAAAATCACAGTGCAGAATCTGCTTTCCACAGGCAAGACAGTTATTAACTTTTTCTGACATTCGTTAAAGTAAGAAAAGAGGGTCCTCCAATGGGGTACTTAACTGAGGGAGTGTTCAACTTAGTAGTTGGAATGCAAAAAGAAGGTAAATGGCCGACTGGCACTAGTGCGAATTGCATCTGCTTCGGGCTCCGCAGAAAGAAAGACTGAGGAAATGGTGTCAGCTGCCTCCCTTTATACCTGACTTTTTGACATCAGGTTTACAGCCAATGGCTGACATCATATACCAAGGTCTCTGGTATTTAGGCCGACTGAGGGCTACTGGGAGCCAGATAACCCATTGTTAGAACTGCAACAGTGAAACACGAAGAACATTGAGAAATTATTGTCAGAGGTACCAGTCTTGCTTTGTGGTATCTGTGTGTGTGTGTGTGTGTGTGTGTGTATATATATACACAGTGGATATAAAAAGTGTACACAACCCAGTTAAAATGCCAGGTTTTTGTGATATAAAAAAATGAGACCACAATAAATCATTTCAAAAATTTTCCCACCTTCAATGTGACCTCTAACCTGTACAATTCAATTGAAAAACAAATCTGTTAGGGGGAAAAAATATGAAAAATAAAAAACGTACAATACGCTGGTTAAATAAGTGTGCACACCTTTAAACTAATATTTTGTTGAAACACCTTTTGATTTAATTATAGCATTCAGTCTTCGTGGGTAGGAGTCTAGCAGCATGGAACATCTTGACTAGGTAACATTTGCCCACTCTTTTGCTCTGCAACCCCCCCCCCCCCAACAATCTATCCAAATATTTCAAATGTCATGACAAACTGAAGCAAACACCAACTGAAACAACCCACTGGAAATGCTGTAACCAAAATGGAGCCATTTATCATAATCATACCACCAACCTCTGTTGGGTGAGATACATCTCCATTCTAACTAAATTACTACTTAACAGCCTTCCTGGTATGGTTATTTACCAAATCACATTGTCACAAATTTTAATCACTCTGGTACTGTGTTACCCACTGCAAATTATTTAGAATTGCTCACTCTGCCTAAATGTATTTGTGAACTCATCATCACACATTAGAAAACAAGTAGTTATGTACTCACTCTAACATTCAATGTATGTAGTCCATCCCACCTCACATTCTTACCCGTGGGTTCAGAGCCGAATGTCGGCTCCGACTCAGCCATACTTTAGCTCGAAGTCTTTCAATTGGCTGGGCTAAGATGGTATCTCATGCTATCTATCCCCAGATCTAGTTTGCTGCGAGCACCAGCACTCACTCTCCATGCATAACACCACCTAAGGAAGGAAGAACAAACCAAGAATGAAGGGAATTCTGAAACCAGGCCTAAACTCTAGATCCTCCAGGACGGGGGAAGGTGGGGGGGTAAGTAAGAATGTGAGGCTAGATGGACTACATACATCGAACGTTATGGTGAGTACATAACTTCTTGATGTTATGTAGTCCAATCTCGCCTACATTCTTACCAGTGGGAGAGCGTCCCCAGCACCTAAATCCTGGGAGGCTCAGTGGAATATACTCCTGAGCACTGTGGAACAAAAGGAAAACCTGCCTCTAGATACCACATCTAACTTGTAATGAGTAACAAAGGTGTGAGGAGATGCCCAAGGAGCCGCAGCACAATATCATCCATAGACAATCTGGCCTGAAAAGCTGTAGATGTAGATACAGACCAAGTAGAGTGAGCCTTCACTCGGAACGGTAAATCTCTTCCCCTGAAGTATAAATGAAAGAAATACAACTGGAAATCCACCTAGACAATGTGACTTTGGAAACAGAAGACCCAATTCTGTTTTCTGAAAATGAAACAAACAACTGATCAGATTTTCTGAGGTCCTTCGTTCTGTGCAAATAAAATTGTAATTGTCTGTGCACATCCAATTGATGAAATATGAATTCTGCCTTGTTCGAGAACTGAGGAAAAAACACTGGTAATTCAATGGATTGGATAAGGTTACTAACTGATGCTACCCTTGGGAAGAAAGGAAGGATTCGGTCCGAGAGAAACCCTGTCCTTATGAAAAATCAAATAAGGTGATTTAATTGATAAGGCCTGAAGCTCCAAAACACATCTGGCTGACGTGATGGCTACCAAAAAGACAGTCTTCCAAGTTAAGAATTTTAAATCACAAGTGGCTGCAGGCTCAAAGGGGGTGAAATAAGACCCTGTAGAACAAAGTTTAAGTCCCAAGGCATAACAGGTTCAGAGACAGGAGGACAAAGCAACATAGTGCCTTTACGGAAAGCCTTACAAAGTCAATGTGCCATTAGACTAAGCTTGGCTGTGACGTGAAAAGTAGAAATCGCGGCCAACTGGACTTTAATGGCTGCGGCAGCTGATCCCTGGTTGAAAAGCATAGAGAGGAACTCCAATACTGATGAGATTGGAGCTGTGTAAGGGTCAATCTGTTTGGCATGCGCACAGATAGAAAATCTCTTCCATTTGCTGTAATAAATCTTCCTGGTCGAAGGCTTATGAGAGGAAGATAGAATATGAACCACATCCGGCGAAAAATGGTGAAGCCTAACTAATGATGGAAGTGGAGTAGCCAAGCTGTCAACCGGGGGGTCCAAAGAGAGGGATTTTAGCTTCCTTGACATGAGTCAGTAAAAGTCTGGTTGTGGGTCCAGAATCCAAGGAGCATCCATGAGATAGGGATGGAGAAAGGGGAACCAAATTTGATGAGGCCAGTGTGGAGCAATCAGAATCATTTTGCTTCCCAAGGATTGCACTTTCTGAATAACCTTTGACAGCAAAGGAACCGGAGGCAAGGCATATAGTAGACCGGAGGGCCAATCGTGGACTAGAGCATCCCTGGGTGACTCCCCCTGAGGGGGGATAAGGGTGAAGTAGCTGCTGCATTTGGAATTGAGGGGGCTGGCAAAAAGGTCACAACAAGGCTGACCCCACCTGTGGAAAATTTGCTCCGCAACTTGACAGTTCAGGGACCACTCGTGAGGCATCAGAATATCTCTGCTTAGCCTGTCTGCGATCACATTGGACTTCCCCGGAATGTGCGTTGCTACCAGAAAACATTGGGAAGACACTGCCCACTGCCACACTCACATGGCCTCTCTGCAAAGGGGATACGACTTGATTCCTCCCTGTTTGTTCAGATACCATACCACCGACATATTGTCTGAGTGGATTGCAATAGTCCCGAGAGGAAGAAAGCTCTGAAGTGCTTGCAACGCTAGTAGCACTGCTCTCATCTCCAGGACATTGATATGCAAATGCATCTTGTGCTCTTGCCATGTACCTTGGACTGTCCTGTCTAGATAATGCCCCCCCACCCCATCTGGGAGGCATCCGTGGTCACCGTGGTAACCGGAGGCAAAGGAACGAAGGGTTTTCCCCACATTGAGGTTGTCTGTGTGAAGCCACCAACTGAGATCCTGTCTGAGCAGAATAGGGTGAGAAAGTGGAAGATGTTAGAGACCACTGGGCGAAGAGTAGCCACTGAAGGGAGCCTCATATGTAACCTTGCCAGGGGAACTAACAATCGTAGCATCCATCGTCCCCAACAATTGGAGGACCAATCTTGCCTTTACTCTCCTCAGAGGAAGCAAGGCGTAAATCTGTTGTTGTAAAACTCTGATTCTTTCCTGTGGTAAAAACGCCCGCATGAGCATGGTTTCTAATTTGGCACCTATAAAGGTGAGGGCAGCTAGGCAGATTTTTCACAGTTCAAGGTGATGCCCAACTGTTGACATAGGTTGATAGTGGCATCTCTCTGGTCTGAAGTAGCAGACGCCTGGTGGTGGCAGTAAGGAGCCAGTCGTCCAGGTATGGAAACACTTGGAATCCCTGACATCTAAAGTGAGCAGTCACCACTGCCATGCATTTGGGTAAACACCCTGGGGGCTGTGGTGAGACCAAAGGGCAGGGCTCGAAACTGAAGTGACTGGCTCCCAGCCGGAAGCGTAGGTGACTTCTGGATGCACTGTCCATCTTTATGTGGTAGTAAGCATCCTTGAGATCGATGGAGCACATCCACACTTCTTTTCCCAACAATGGGAGAATAGACTGTAATGTAAGAGATCAGCCTCATGGAGGAGTTTGCAATAGAATTGAGGGTAGACATCCGAGCATTGACTTTGAGCCTCTGCCTCAGAAACGTTACCCCTTAGAGTATCTCCAAGCTCCTTTAGGAGATCTCTCTGGAGCCATGTAAAGTGTGATAAGTAATTCAGTGACCACAAAGTAAAGGCTGCTGAAGAAAACATACACTTCCCGTACCGGTTCATGGTCCTAGACTCCTTATTAGGGGGATAGATGGTGGAAGAAGTCTCAGCCAATTCCTTCTTGGAGGTTGCTGCCACCACCATGGCATCCACAGGGACTCCCTTGGATGGAAATTCCTTATCAGAAGGGGCAGACAAAAATTTATTGGGTCTCCTGGGGACTGGTTCCACAGAGTCAGGGGTTTCCCACACCCTTTGACAAACCAGATCCAGAAGCTTGAAGGGTGGAGACACCCAGGAGTTGGAGGGCTGAGCACCAGAGGCCTTCAGGAACACAGACTCCTCTTCAGAGGGGGCTTTGGATGGCCAGTCACCTATTTGCTTCAAAATCAGAGAAAGAAACATCCTCAGAGGTTGACTTGGGGGACCCCTCAGATTCGTCGAGGTCAGTGTCTGACGTGAGAGACATCTTGGGAATCTATGTGCTTCCTCTTGCACGCTCTCTTTCTGGGTGGCTCCTCAGGCAAAAACTGAGGGGCCCTCAGAAATATGGGGACCACTCGTGGGGGTACCCTGTGGCCTTGGGGCTCTGCTATCAAGAGATAGAGGGTGATTAGAAACCAGCACCAGTGCTGTAGGGGACAGAGTGACCGAACCGTATGATGCCGCTGACTACCTAGCCAGCACTCTCCACATGGCCTCGAAAGCTGGTCCCCCTGGGTCCAAAGATCGACCAGCCATGGAAGACCTCAGATCAGAAGGGACCAGGTTCGAAGCAGAGACAGGAGTCAGGCTTCCCCACGCTGAAGCACCAAGAGGGAGACTAGGAGCAGAGAGGTGTCCCGAAGCCTCCCCCTCGGGTCTGACGGAGGAATCCTGAGTCCTGAAACCCGTGGACAGCGCCTGAGTTGGAGCAGACGTTGGAACCGATAAGCCAGCAGGGGCTGTTGGAACTGACATAGGGACATCAAATGGAGCCGAGCACTCCAGCTCCAAAAGCTGAGATGCACTCGTAAGTATCAACGCAGGTAGAGGGACCAGCTCCAGAGCCGACTGGGTCAGAGCCGAACACAATTTAGCCAGTACCGGTGACTGGAAAAGTCTCTGCACCACTCTTATAGACATCCACATCCGATAAGGTCCTGGAGGATTTAGAGGATAGAGAAGGAGATAGAGACCTCCTCTCTGAAGGAGACCTGCGAGGAGGAGATACCGGCCTAATGCTAGGCAACCGGCTCCGAACAGGCTCTGAGAGAATTGGAGCCGAAGCAGGTTCCATAGAAACAGACACTTCCTGCAGCCCTGAGGACAATGGAGCCAAGGATGTCAATGAAGATTTAGCTGTTTTCTCCGGTGGCTCCGAGGATACTGATAGAGCCGGGGATCACTTTTTAGCCTTAGAAGATTAAGCTTTAGATGGAGAAGACTTAAAGCTGAAAGCACTCTCCAAACCCTCCTTGAAGGAGGGTTTCAGAAGTCCCTTCAAAATCAGTTTGTTCTTCCTTTCCTGAAGAACACACGGGCTAAAAGCATGACAAAAAGTATACGATTCCTGGAGGTGAATCTCTCCCAGACAGTACACACAAACGTCCATCAGTGATAGACATCTTATAACTGCACTTCGTACACTTCCTAAAGCTCGAGGGCTTATGCTCCTTAGTATCTTTAGACATAGTCATTACAAAAATTGAGACACTAACCCAACAACCAGACCAATGGTGAATCAGCCACAAGCGTGGGTACAGAACAAACAGACAGAACACCACAAAGACCTCTAACTTAAATGGTCCTAGAACACAAGGTCAAGAGGGAGGACTAGTTCCTCTAAATTAAACGGTCTTAGCCCAAGGGAAAGCAAGTTAGCACACAAAGATAAGCGAGGGGACAGACTAGGTACTCCAACTGAAATGGGCCTAGCCCGTTGGTAACAGCTAGTAGGATACCACAAGAAACATGCTAAGACAAGAAAAAAACAACTTTTCCACAAACACACTCAAAGTCAACACACAAACAGCTATGAAAATAGCTTTTTTTGCAAAATTTCTCTGTTATAAAGATGAAAAGAATACTTAGCCACAACAGCCAAGAGTGAGACCACGTCCGAGCTACACGAGCGGCAAACGAGATCTGGGGATAGAGAGCAGTGCAGCATGGTATACCATCTTAGCCCAGCCAATTGAAAGACTTCGAGCTAAAGTATGGCCGAGTCGGAGCAGACATTCGGCTCTGAACCCATGGGTAAGAATGTAGGCGAGATTGGACTACAGAACATCACATTTTATATAAATGTGAATAGTTTGTTTTTCTAATCAATGTTTAGATACTCCCTGAATGTGATCCTTGTTTGAGGCTTCTTAGTAATGACCAACATTAGCCCTATAGGATCAGTACTGCACCATGGTTAAACTTGTATAAAATGCTGACCCATTAGATAATGCCTTCATCAAAGCCTATGAACTACATAATGTGTTGAGGAAAGGCTGATGATTAAAAGACTCAGATGTTCTTTCCATATCAAGAAAAATAAAACCAGCTAGCAGATCTTTCTCACTGTCTGTGTAAATGGCGTCCGTTACTAAACGGATTGCAGTTAAGTTACTATAAGTCTTAAAGATTAGTATTTAATGGCTATTCTTACATGCAATTGTAAAGAAACAGCAACAATAAATGATAATAAAAAAAAAAAAAAACATTTCAGACAAGTAAAACAATAAATGTAATAAGTTGTTTTTTCTACAGAAGACATGCTGATTAAACAACTCCAGTATCTTGTAAAGAACACACTGAACAAAGTAATGAGATTGCTTTGAAGTTCTTACGCTTCTCCTACAAACATAGTATCATGGAAGAGGATGGAAAGTTGACAGAATAGTATTTCCTGATCTAGAAAATGTTAACTCACTCCAGTGGAGGTCAGAAGGTTTGCACTGTAACTTTCAATGGGCGGAGCCTAAACCTTTTGAAAGAATCAAATTATGCCCTCACATTTCAAATTTTTTGTGTCTTTTGGCTTTTCCCGGTTAGGGGTCACCACAGCAGAACTCCGGTCCGCTAATGATTGGCAGTAGATTTTTACGTGCTGGCTTGCAAGGCCTAATGCACAACCTTCAACGAAGGAACACCCATTCATGCATGTCGCCACACAAAAGACGCTCTAGCTGAGAATCAAATGGCAACGTCTGTGAGGCGACAATGCTACCGCAGCACCACCATGTCCTCACATTTCAAATAAATGTTCATATTTCTGGAACCATAAGGATTATGGAAGAAGTATAAACTCCAGTTTGTATTATACTAACTTAGCTTTAGTTTCTCTAACTGGCTAAAATTTCTCTAAACATTAAACCATTGTAATAAGTTATGTCTATTCTAAACTAACATTCTCACACTAAATTATACCAAATTAGACAAATCGTAGACTTCTCGCATTATTTTTAGACTGTAAATTTATTGCTCTTAAAATGTTTTTGTAATAATTTGGGGCTTGTTTTTACAGGCCTCTACAGAAAATGGGCACCTACTCAGACTTTCCCTGGGATTAAATGCCAATAAATTCATTACCCCAGATCAAGTTTGCCTCTTTATAGTAAGAAATCTCTACTAGGTCACAAAAACAAGCTTAGCTGATCACTCTCAGGCCAACAGAGCACAGGCACAACAATGAAAAAGGCTGTCCAAGAGAGAAGGTCCCAGGGTCAGGTCCAACCATTCTGCCGGACATCAGAGAATGACAATTTAGGATTGGGGAGGGATGCAGAACTGGATGAAGCAAGACAGACATTGTTAGCACATAACCTATGTATCCAATGTTGTCTTTTTTGTCTGATTCAACACTTGGGATAAATTCACAAGCTACCCATACAACCCTGGTGAGGAGGGTCATCCCTAAGAATGGTGGAGCCAAAGGATGGGCAAGCTCTAGACTGTACCTCCAGCTTGTAATGCACCATAAAGGAATGAACAGAACACCAAACAGCTGATGCCCAAATCTAATCAATGGGAACTGTACCCATAAAGGCAGTGGAAGTGGCCACCACTTTAGTAGAATGCACTCTGTTTGCCATGTAAGAGGATTCCCTTTTTCTCATGAACATGTTACTTTAGAAATCTAACTCCGCTTAACTCTAGAAAAGGCAAGGAACTGTTAAGATTTTCTGATATCATTCATCCTGTGCAAGTAAAACCAGAGTGGTTGATGAACATCTAGCAAATGTTAAGGGGTGGTGGGAAGAAAAGTCAACCCCATGACACTGTTGGGGGGGGGAAACAAACACCAAGTGATGTATTCTTTGCATGTCAGTGTGAGATGTATTGGGTCATGAAGGGGATGAGACATTAGTGACCACTGAACAAAACGTGAGGTACCCAAGTGTTATGAAGGGGTAGGTATGCTAGTTTTGGATTATTCTACTTATCTACCTCTGTCCAGAGACATGGGACCCAGACCTAGTTTTGGATTATTCTACTTATCTACCTCTGTCCAGAGACATGGGACCCAGACCAGGAGTGAGTTTACAATTTCCCATCCAATAATCAAAATTTTATTTGAAAGAGTCAGGGATGAGTTCTGCTTCACATGGATGGGGAGGCTATTCCACAGCACAGGGATTTTTTAAGACACACACTGGTCTCTCCAAAATGCACTTTTTACATCACAGGAAAAGTTCAGGTCCTTGAATCTAGCGTTTCTGGTGCCGTTTGTATTATGGATGTGCAACAGATCCATCAGAGAATGCCTTATATGCAAGGCAGAGATCGCCTTTCAGTAACATGCAGGAGATTGACATAGTGCCTTATGGAAATCTGTGCAGGACAGGGTATTCATAACTCTGCATTCGCCTGGTGAGCAACCTTTGTGGGTGCAGCTATTACACGTGTCTAGTAAGGTACATGCCCAAAGGGGGCACTGTACTCAATGATGAGTCTGATAACGGCCAAGTCAAGTGGTACTATAACTTCCTTGGACCTGGATGACATACCTTTGCTTACTGGGTGATACGGAATGATTTTTTTATTATTTTGGCTATATGTTATTCAAAGACCAGATTATGGTCTGCACAAGGTCCCTGATCCATAAGTACTGGGTCAACTCTTGCAGGTGTTTTATCGATGTATTAATTAGCTTGGGTAGACAATTTCCTAAATGGTATAATGCATTTCTTAGAGTCAAGTTTTAATCTGTGGCTTTGCCACCACTCATCTGTCTGTGTTAGACACTCTTACAGGATGTTTTAGCACTGGCGAGTAGTGTATAACAGTTCCCACTTTACAGTCATCTGCAAGCTTGGTGAGCCAAAGATCTTAGACTTCCAAAAAGTAGATCCCAAACAGGAGTGGGCTCAACACAAAGCCCTGGGGTACTCCACTGGTGAATGGGTCTCTTGGTGGAGGTTATCTCACTGATCCTAACTTCTTGGGTCCTACATGTGAGCCAGCTGGCGATCCAGTGAATTAAGTAGGGATTTATGACTAGTTCAGAGTGTTTATCAATATCCAAGTGGTGTATTGTACTGAACTCCCTGACCAGGTCAAGGTAGGTATAAGGACAGTTTTTCCCTTATCCATTGCCTTGTTGACACTTCCAAAGTAGTCCACCACATTTAGTAAGAAAGACCTTCCCTTAAAGCCAAACTGGGATGGGTCCAGTGTCTGTAGGTTGCCAATGCCCTTGATCACTCCCATGATAATTTGTTCCATGGCTTTGCATATTAGACTTCTCAGACTGACAGGTCTGTAGTTCCCAGGCTCAGATGATGGTCCACCATTATGAAGGGGGATGACTGCTGTGGTCCTCTATTCACCTGGTATGTAACTTGTGTAGAGATTGTAGTTGAAGATTGCTTCAAATGGTCCAGATAGGTCATGTTTTACAATACTTAGGAGGCAACCAGGGATACTGTCAGGGCCCACTGAAGCAGTATTTTTTAGCCTTAGTGAGCACTGACAGGACCTGCTCCGTGTTTTTAGTTGGGGGGATACGCTAGAAGGGATTTTGCAGGGGGTAGTGGGTATGAAGTTAAAGCTACATTTACTTGCCAGTAACATTTACCACCAGTTTTGCACACTGCTAAGTGATACCTTTAAGATTCCTGACATTGCTGAAGGCAGGCTTGTAGCTGTTCTTAGCCTTGGAAGTTATTCTGACCTTGTAATTGGCCTTGTTGGACATTATATATCTCTATCATAATGGTTAAGGTATTTATCTCCCCATCCAGGAGGTACAGGGTTGGACTCTCACTGGGGCAAATTGGATAGGTGTTAAATGGCCCACAAGGCAGCTAGCCTAGTACTTAATAGGAATCTATGAATCTCCTAGCTTATTGTTTAGTTGAATCAGAGAGCTCCTCTTTCTGATTTTATCCATGACATTTTGTTATACACCTGTTGTATACAGGCTCCAATGTTGATGGGTACGAGGTCCAGTATGTTAGACTGTCTGGTTTTGTTATATACCTGTTATATACGCACTCCCATGTTGATGGGTACTAGGTCTAGTAAGTTAGATCCTCTGGCCTGGGTGTACTACCTGCTCCATGTGAATAAAGTCCAGAAAACATGCATGTGAGTTAGACACAAGGCACACTTTGTACACTTCGCAATCTACAGAAAAGTAGACACCCATGAACAGGTTATTTGGTTGTATGATGAGCACCTCCAGAAGGTCTAAGTATGACTCAGAGGGTGTTGACTTGGACATGTATGACCACCAGAGCATCATTCTGTTCAACCAACCAGGAGTTGCATTTGTTGCTAACATAGATCAAAACACCTCCACCTTCAGCCCATAGTCTTAAAGTGTGCTAAGCACTGTAGCCTTTTACTGCTGGAGTACATTCAATGGCTTTAAACCAAGTCCTGGCAACAGCACAGACATCTACATTCTCCAGAGTGAGGACAGTTTGTAGGTTGTGAATCGTCTTGTTTAGCCTCCTACCATTGGGCAGTAGCACTTTAAAGTTGCTTTGATTATTTATTTATTTTTATTTTGCTATGTTGGCAGATTTGTCATTTTGGCATTGCTTAACATAGCTTGGGAGTGAATAAAGCTTTAGCAAACATCTGAAAACTCAAGGGGGGGGGGGCTGGTGCAGACCATCCTTGACAAAGCAACATGATCTGTTAATCATGTCCTCCCATGTTGACAGATATTGGATCCTCCCTGGAGTGATACCAGAAACAAAGCCAATTATTAAAATAAATCATTTTCTGTTTATACTGTAGCATCATCCTTGGTGAAGGTAGAATGCTGCTGAACAAAAGGAATGTACCTGTCTGCAACACATTCAGAGATCCATAACATTTCTTTTCATATAGTCCAGTGAGGCACATCACAGGTCATTTACACCACATGGACAAAGACAGACTCATATTGAGTGCGTACATGATTATGGCAGATCCTAGCTCCAGATATGCAACTAGACTTCTTGTCCCACCTGGTGATCACACAATAGAATCCCCTATGACAAGAGTACTAGGTAAAGTGTCTACTTACCTAATGGGCTTTGTTTTGGAGGACCACTGGGTGTAGGCTTGTGTGTGGTGCTTTTGGTGTGATTTTTAGTGGTTGCTGCTGATTGGTGTTGTGAGGTTTGGAAAGATTCCTTTTAAGTGCCTCAGCATAAGAAGGTGCCTGTGTGTGTTGAGCAGTGTGCGTCTTCTTGATAGGCTTATTTGTAAGCAAAATGTTTGCCTTCAAGGAAGTTGCATATGTACATCTCTCACATACTGTGTTAATTTCTTTATGGATTAAAAGGTTGTCAGAATACATGTTAGAAGTGCTACACTGTCTCAGGATGTCCATATCAACAAAGCTGGCAACAGAAACATTAGGAAATGGCATATCCATGTTGTCTGGACCTGTATAAGTGTTGAACTATTATAGGACTTGGTTTTACAGAGGTCTCCTGAATTATATCTAGGGTTAAAGCTACATGTTAGTGCTATGATTTAGTATTAGTCTGTTTGACATGCTAAGTCACTGCCCTAAGCTTAACTCCATAGAAAGCCTCACTGTATTACAGGTTGAACTCCTAAATACTACCTTTACATGCAAATCTTGCTGTCTATGCATTTGCTATTGTACACAGCACTGCTAACTGCAGCTCTAAGGGAATGTGCCTAATTTACAGCAGACTGAAAACTAACTTCTATGCTCTTTGCCCAACAAAGGACTACACTTTGAGCTCCCTGGAGTGCCTCCCAACTCAGAAAGACCAGGTAGACACCTTAGACCACAAAATGAATGGTCCTGCAATTTCTTAATATAAAAACAGAGCAAAAAAGTCTCAAATGCAATTTAATACCAAACAAGTTTGTGGCTAATTTGCCCTTCCACAAGGTGGATTAAAAACAAACAAACTGGGAGCCACACAGAAAAATTACTATTTTTATCATAAAATTAAACAAATTGCTTGACTGCTGTAGTGGCAAAGGCTGTTTGGTTAATGTTTTTTTTCTTTTTGTGGCTGGAAGAAAGACCAACCCATGGGACTAAAAATTTGTTCCATGGTCAAGATGAAAATGGTGCTTCTATACTGGGGAAGATAAGCAGCAAATACCAGAGTAAACTACAAATGTTTAAAAGTTTTTTTTTTTTTTTTTTAAACAGTAAAGCATAGTAAAAAGCATTTCCAGCTCCCAAAAAGTAAAATGATTTCTCTTATTTTACACAACGTTTAAACTAAGAAAAAGAGAGCACTTCTCTTTAAAAGTATGACAGTCTCTCCATTAAAACACAAAACTCCTAACTTTAAACTTTCCTAAAGAGAAAAATTGTTAAAACACAAACAATACTTAAAAACTGGAAGCTTTTTCCACAAAGGGAACTTATGCCCAAGTAAAGGAACAGCATAAGCAGACTGTCGATCATTGAAAGTCTAAAAGGAGAGTACTCTTAAGCAACAGTAAAGCGCTGGAGGGCTGGGCACCTAAACTTGCCTTAGTCAGCTCCGCTTGAGCTGCCTGATAGTTTGGGCATGTGGAAGGTGCCCTGAAGCTTTGGAAGCTGGCCAGAGTTTGGGCATATGGAAGGTGCCCTGAAGCCTTGGAAGCTGGCCAGCTGTTAAAAACCTTGGTGGGATACAACCTACATATATAGCCCAAGGCTACTGCAGAAGTGATCAATACAATGAGCATCAAAGGGAATAATGTAGCCTGTGGTGATTACCCTCAACCAGAAATCTCAACGGATGGCCTGCAATGCTTCAGGCTATAATATTAGGCAGCCCCTGACTGTCTCCATTCAGTTCAGCACTGGAAGGGTTTTCTCCATGAAAGGACCTTGAAACCCTAGATTCTGCTTTTCACCTCTGCCTCTTGGGTGAGGTCTTTAAAATTACTCCTGCCTCTGCCCTGAGGAGGTCCACCAAAGGAGCATCCTAGCCAAAACCCTAGGATCATGAAAACCAAAGATCCCCCCTGTGACGACCGTGCCCTGGCCAGCAATCAAGGAGCCTCAATCCTCACCACTAACACCAGGGAGGTAGTCTCCTAGAAGAGAAAAGGATAACTAATTACACACAGTAAAGTACAATTTCCTTTAAGTGCACACAGAGATCACAGTCCGTCTGGGGTTTGTTGCTCCTTTGCTCACCAGGTCCCCAATAAGACTCCCCACTGGCACAGCTATAGGGTTCAGGTCTCAGCCTAGCTGGGCAAGCTAGAACCTCAAGTATCCTCTCTGTCCAACCAGTGCTTAGTGTCCCTGCCAAGTAGCTGACACAACACACACACTTTGAGATAAGTATTTATACAACTTCACAGACACTCCTGGGAAAGGCTGACAGATTCTCCAGCTGTGCCCCTTTACCCAGACCATACGGTAGTAATTACTGCCACCACCCAGCTAATAATATCAGCTACTAAAAGGCCCTTAAAAGGGTGTCCAATTATTACTGTGCAATATTATTATCCAATGGTTATGTGATTATTCAGTCTAGGCTTATTGGAAGGGCTTAGACAGTAAACTCTTTAAATATATAATGTACTCTAAAGCATACTTTATCTCTACATAAACCAGCCACAGGTAGGAGTCTTTAAAAATATTTGATGATAATTAAAACTTAAGATAAAACTACTACACCACAGAGATATCCAAGAGTTCAGAGATCACACAGAAACTTAATATAGTAGGACAGGTCTGATTGCAAAGAAAAATACCTAATTAATCTTTACTAGCTTTAACTATTCCTACAAGAAATCACAGTTCTAGAAACTTACATGTGAAGTTATGGCAGAGTGCAGAGTTAGATATCCAAGATCAAAATGCTTAAAGTCTCTTGTGAGAAATAGTATTTAAACATTACTAACAAACATGTTTGCTGGGTCCCTCCCAAATTACATCATGTTGACACCGATTTTCCCAGACAAACTGCATTATTTAGCAATCTAACACCTGCTCAGAAACTTACAATAGAAGACAAGGGTCACAACATGCTTCACTGGGCCAGTAGAGTGCAATGTTGTCACATATTTTGCAGTTCCACATTTCACAGTATTCTTTTACATTCAAGAAAACATGCCTGAATTTTACATTTATTTACTAATGCCAGAGTTCCACATTTCACAGTATTCTTTTACATTCAAGAAAACATGCCTGTATTTTACATTTATTTACTAATGCCAGAATTTTATCTCAAATTCTATTTGACTAGGCTGGCAGCCTTCGCCCATCTCTCCCCAATCATCACAACCCTTTCTGGTTTCGGGAGAAGGTCTTCTGATGGATGAAAAGGCATATTCCTGACTACAGACAAGGTCTTGCCTTCCTGCTGATGCCTGGTAAGCCTTTCCTTTACCTTAGGCCAAGAGTCGAACCATCAAAAGGGCAGTCATGAAAGACATCTTAAAGCCTTCCGTAAAACTGCATAGGGGCATCCAAGCATGCTGATCAATCATCCTGTTCAATTCTCAGCTAGAGCGTCTTCTGTGTGGAGACATGCGTGAATGGGCGTACCTTCTAAGGTTGTACATCAGAGCTGGCAACTCGGCATGTAAAAAATCTACTGCCAATCTTTAGCGAACCGGAGTTCTGCTGTGGCGACCCCTAACCGGGAAAAACCGAAAGACACAACAAGAGCAATAAATGTAATCACAACCAATTGTAATTGAAAAATAGAAGAATACCATATAATTAAGCAGAAAGTAAACAAGAGAGCAAAGGTATAAAGATTTTTTTATTATCAGGGAGGATATATAGAAAAATCTGAAGCACACAAAGCTATACTAAAGGAGTAATTTAGAAATGCTCGTTGTTCAATAAACGTTAGAGCCTTTGAATCCCGTGTCTTACTATCAAGCAGCAAACCAGATCTGAGCTAATCACAGAACCACAGGAAATTATGGGAAAGGCAGGAGTCAGAGCCTTGGATCCAAGCTCTTGTAAAGCTCCGAGGTCAGTGGACAAAAAAGACAACAGGCTTTATGTTTTAATTTCCAGTTGCTAAAACATTAGCATTATGGTTAAATTCTGATCATTCATCCAACTGGGGGAAAAAATATAAAAAAAAAAAAATTGGTTAAAGAAAAATATCATTATACAACATATACAAATCTTGAATAATATGAATGAGCCATTATGGAAATATTTACTTAAAATTTAGAATCTGATTATTAGGGTTATCTAAATTACATATTAAAAATATTTAGAAATTTTATATAAAACATACCTGGAGATAACAGCAAGTTTTATTTTATTCCCTATAGCATGTACAGCAGAAAATACAGTGTGAACCTCCAAAAATGTTAAGCTTAAAAACAGACCTTCGTCGTTCGGAATCAATGTTAATAAAAACTAACTGCTTAACACTGATAACTTAATGGGTCAATGACTTGGATGACTGTAGCCCTGTCGTACTGTAGTTCCTGAGTGACTATGTGATAACTAACCTGGGTTGTTACATACACAACAATAATGCCAAAAATGGGGGGACAGAAGGAAGGTGCACTCACCTTTTTCTATGTTACTGAAAACAATTTTAACATGGAAGATTATGACTGGATGTTCAAAAAGTACAGTTGTGTACACTTACCATAACTGTAGATGTTAGAGTGTATTCACTGTTGCAGTCATTACATTTGGGTAATCTGCTGGCAGGTTGCCCTCAGTTGACCTAATTAACAAAATCTTGGGTCCTGCTTCGGTTGCTGCCCTTCTTCCATGACATCAGGTCGTCAGGGGTATAAAACATGCAGTCAATGCCATTACATCAGTTTTTCTTGCCCCAGATGTCAGGTGCCCCCCAAATGGGGAGCAAATAAAATTAAACACACAAAAGCAAATACACCAAAGTCTTTTAAGCATAGTAAAAGAAAGTAGAGGTATAGTAGGAGAAAAACAGGGGGCTGGAGGGAGGGTAACCAAGACTGCAACAGTGAATACACTCGAACATCTATATTTATGGTAAGTGTACACAACTGTACTATGTTGTTCGTGTTTCACTGTTGCAGTCATTACATTTGGGTAAATTCCCAAAGCTATGGTTTGGATGATTTATACAGCAATAAGACCAGCTATAAGGCCCTGCAAGACGGCAGTGGCAAAGCCAGCTCTGGATTTAGAGAAAATTGGTCAATGATAATGCTTGGTGAAAGTATGTACTGAACTCCAGGTAGCAGCTTCTAGGATGTCCCTGGTAGGGACGCCTCTGAGAAAGGCTGTAGAGGTAGATGCAGCCCTAGTAGAGTGGGGTCTGATCCCCTGCGAGATAGGTTTTCCATGGTGTTTGTAGCAGAAATGAATGCAATGGCCTAGCCATTTGGAAATGGTTTGCTTTGAAATAGTCTTCCCCTGCAGCAAATGCCACCAGCAGTTGATCAGATTTCCTTTGAGGTGTAGTTCTATCAAAGTAGAATCTAAGTTGTCTGTGCATGTCTAAGGAGGACAGAATCTGTTCCCCTTTGTTCTGTGGATAAGAAAAGAAAGTTGGCAAATGTATGGACTGATTAAGGGCCACACTGGATACCACCTTGGGCATGAAGGAGGGATTGGTCCTGAGGGACACTCTGTCTGCATGAAAGATGATGAAAGGCTTTTCCAGCTGAAGGACACAGCATCCACTTTCCAAGCTTGTTTGTGGGGAGTCCTTGTGCAGAACTTGTCCAACTGATAGTTTTAGGGGGAGGCAAACAGGTCTATATCTGGGCTCCCCCATTTGCTTGTCAATATGTTGAAAATCCTTGGTTCTAGTTTCCACTTGTGTGGGTCCATGAGGTTTCTGCTTAGTTCGTCTGCCAGTGTATTTAGTTTTTCCATGAGGAACTGAGCTTGTAAATGTACTTGATAGCTCAGGGCTGTATTCCACAATGCCTTGGTTAGTCTGCAGAGGGGGTAAGAATGCGTCTCCCCCCTGTTTGTTTATGTACCACATAACAGTGGTGTTGCCTGTCTATCATTAATTGTCCTGGAAGAATGTGGTCCTTGAAGGCTGTCAGAGCATTCTGTACAGCTAACATTTCTGTTAGAATGCACTGCTCTGGCCTCTGTCAAATATTTTGTACTTTTGTTAAGTATTTAATAGAGCTGGTTAAAGTTATGTACTTTTGTTAAGTAAATTATTAGAGCTGGCTAAAGTATATACTTGCTTACTATCACTTGATTTGAACTGTTGCATTCTAAGCATGTCAGTCCATGTTTGTTCTACTGTTTTTTCTGACTCTGACTAGGACCTGTTTCACTTGACTCAACTGTTAACAGTATTTTTTCTTCTCTACATTGTCTTCTTTCTCTCTCGTCTACCCAGCCTTGCAAACAGCCTGTCCTGCATTAGAATTAAGAACCTGCCTTACCTGACAACCTGGACACACTATTTTAAAACTTGCACCTGCTGTCTCTTCCTATCAAGGAATATAGGCTTACCTCTCCCTGAACCTATCCCCCTCAAGGAAGCAAGAAAGTATGTTATCTGCCAGATACTAATGTAACTTTGTCTAAATAACTAATGTATATATAATTATTATCCTTCCCTGCCAGGACAGCCAGCAGCCTTACACCTTTTCTCTTTACCTCCTCCCCTTCCCCCTTCTTGGTTTCACTATTCCTCTCCTTTACTACCAGTTCTACTCCTTACCTTCCCTGTACCACTGCTGCTGTATAGCTTTTGCCCACTAGATGGCACCCTTTTCTCCTCTACATCTTTCCTACCGACTCACACTAGGCATACTTAGGATCTCATTTTACACTACTTATTTAATTGTAGACCCACTTTAACCTTCCATATTCACTACACTCCACTTAACTACCCTACCTACTCTGACCAGTAGTTAACCTATCACCTCCTTATCTACCTCCCCTTAACTTACCTCTAATAGTCAGTATTCCACTGATTGTTTTTTTGCAGGTTCTGTTCCTTCTCTTGGCTCTTCCCGCACCATTCGCCCTGCGGGCTGACTCTGCTCCCACACCCCCAAATCCCACCCATCCCCAGCAGTCCTAAACTTATACTTCACTAACCACGCCCCCTTTTCTCATCCTATCACTATCCTCCTCATCACAAAGCCACTCCCCTACCTCTCATTCCTCATTAGTAATAATTAACTCTCTTTGGGCTACTCACTCACCTTTCCTCACCGTTTACTGCACTGACTACTTCCCAAATCAACTCCTATACAACCTCCACTAATTCCCTATTTGCATAATTTAACCCTGCTCAATCTCTTTCAGCACTCTATCCTTTTTTCTGCTTCACCTACTCGCACAAAATTACTCCTACCTCATTTCTACTTATTACAATGGCCCCAACACACACAACTATTTTCACAAACATACTACTCAACTACCACAATAGCCTATCTTACAATACCTTACTCACTAACCTTCTTAGAAAATCTTTCTCTTCCTGAACAAAACCATCACTTCCAGCAAACTTTACCATCTTCTTTCATCTACTCCCTTAGCCACAGTAACATAACCTGCACCTCTGACTATATGCTACCAAAATATCACAGAGCAACCCATGTTACTTCACTACCAAAAAGAATTTTAATAATTTCTACAAAATCCTTAAATTTCTACAATATCCCCAGCAACACCTCCTCCTAGACTGTGATATTCATCCAAACCCTGGCCCCAATACTGACTATACCAACTACCTAGACAATTTAACATTGCCTGTGATCTCTACATTAACTAAACCACCTAATTCCCTCCTGATAGCTCACCTTAACATTCAAAGTATAAACAATAAAATTTCCCACCTGCATGCACTCCTAGAAGTGCACTCATTTGATATTCTCTGCCTTACACAGACTTGGCTAAAACCATCTGCTCTGGACCAGGAAATTACCCCTCCTGGCTATATCATCCTTAGATGTGACCGTAAAACCAAAAAAGGTGGAGGTATAGGCATTCTCTATTAATCTAATCTCCAAATTTCCCCCCTTTAATGTGCTCCCATCATTAGATACAAAGTCTGAAACCCTGACTGCCAAACTCCATATCAACAACTCCAAATCTATCTAATTTGCATGCATCTCCCCCCTGGTAACAATATCAACACTCTTGAAAATTTACTTAGTTACCTCTCTACCCAACTACCCCAGACCACCATTGTACTGGGTGACTTTAACATCGACTGGTCCACCTGCAGTTCCCCTAACCCTACTAATCACATAAATCTCTTCAGATTCTCACAAATAACCACCACTCCTACTAGAATACACAAACCTAGCAGCAAGGAAACCACACTAGACTGGATCCGTATTAATAGCCACCCTGAAACTTATACACTAGGAACCCTTCCTGACAATATCAGCGACCATATGCTTACCTACATTATTAGACAAAAAGTCCATATCCTAACTACTAATAATTTCAAAACCTCCCACTCTACATAATTCTTTAATCCAAACAGCTTCCTAAACAAACTACAAGCATGTGACTGGTCACCAATGACTCATCTTGAACTTGATGAAGCAGTGACCTACTTTTAACACCAAATGTCTTCAAATCCTAGATTAGCATGCACCTTATCTCTCTTCTAGAATAAGAACCAAATCTGCCCCATGGCTCACAAAACAAACTAGGCAAAAGATGCTCCTCAGAAATAAAATCTGGGATAAATGGAGAGCCACCAAATGTTCATCAGAGCACCTCCACTTTAAACAGTTAAGAAATGCCACCAAGAAAGATATTCTTAGAGACAAAACAATACTTCTACCTTCACCTCCAACAAACCAGTCAACAAACTCCGCAAAAATGTTGGTCAGGGATAAACTTCTTCAGCCAGGCCACTCTACTACACCTGCAGGATTCAACCAAAATAACTCCAGATTCCTGATGCCTTTAATAACTACTTTACAGAAGCCATTCTAACCCTAGCCAATTCTTTACCTCCTTTTACTGCTTCCCCACTAAATACCTGTAAGACATCATCTCCTATCTTTCAAATACAACCTGTACCTACATCTCTCATCCAAAAATTGAAACCTTGCACCCCTTCTGCTGACAGTCTCCTAGCTGAATACCTACAAATTGCCGCAAAAGCCATAGACTATCCCATCTCTATCCTTATTAATATGAACTTTCTCAGAAGGTAAAATCCCTACCATATGGAAAGTATCACACATCATCCCTCTACATAAAGGTGGATCATCTAATGAGCTTTCTAACTTTTGGCCTATTGCCTTACTCTCCCCAATAGCTAAGATAATGGAAAAATGTATTCAAACACAACTACTTAATCACCTTCTACAAAATAATCTACTGGCAAACTGCCAACATGGCTTCAGGCCATTCCATAGCATGACGACTGCCCTGCTATCCTTCACTGACTCTATAAACAAAAATCGTAACAATAACTCTTTTTCCTCTGTGCTATTTACTGACCTGTCAAAAAGCCTTTAATATGGTTAACCATAACTTACTTTTAGACAAATTAAAAGCCAATTCACTCGATCCACAAGCATTACAATGGTTTAGGGGTTTAGGTCTTATCTGGAAAACAGACGGCAAGCAGTACTTTGGGATAATCTGTCTACATTACTTCCAGTAAATATTGGAGTACCCCGAGGCTCTATCTTAGGTCCCCTTCTTTTTTCCTTATTTATTAATGACCTACACAAACATTCCACAAGCCACCTGCATTCAATATGCAGATGACTCTACTTTAATCTGTACAGCTAAGAACATAGCCTCTCTCCAGTCCCTCAGCCGAACTGTTTTCCATAATGTTGAAAATTGGTTTATGCAACACTGCCTCCTCCTAAATCCCAAAAAAACAAAATTACTGCTTTTTACTCCAACTCATAAATCACCTCATCCATTCTTCTCAATAACCTCTAACAATGCTACCAACATAACCCCAGATACAACCCACCTACTAGGTGTAACAATTGATAATCGCCTCAACTACGATGACAACATTAACTCCACTATAAAGTCTGTTAATCAAAAAATTTGGTACCCTCTATCGAATTAAACACTTCCTTACCCCTTCTGCCAGAAAAACTATTGCCCAGACCCACCTTATTTCTACCCTTTTCTATGCCATTGCTATATATACTAACCTATCTAAAAACAACCTCTCCAAACTTTCCACCTGTTATAGCATAGCTAAATTCATCACTTGCTCCCCCTTTAAAACTCACCAGTGCCTCAACCTCAAACTGGGATGGCTAGAATTACAGAACCATAAACTTTGTCAACAATTACTTATCACCTAAAAGATCGTATATCACCCCAACATCCCTATCCTCACTAATATAATTACACCATACAAAAATCTGGCTACACTACGCTCTGCTAATAAGCTCCTAGTTTCCTCTATTAAATCTAAGAACAAAGCTGGTGACTCACTTTTCTCAAACACAGCAGGTAAAAACTGGAATCAGCTTCCTTCTGAAATAACCCTTGCTTCTACTTATCTATTTAAAAAAACATCTTAAAGAACATCTTAAAACTCACTGGCTTTGTCCATGTACGAACCCAGACTGATCTCTTTCCCCTTCCTGCTCTCACCCCTCTCTCTACTCCTCTAACCTATGCCTCTAATTCTAGTCACTACACTTTCCTTCATAGTATGAGGATAAAATAAAAGGGGTTTCTCTCCTAATTGGGTCTTGCTCAAACTTACTATTGTGTTTAGTATAATTTTTCTTTTGACCAATGTTGCCTCTGTACTGTGATTTTACATGTCTTTTTTATATATTGTAAACTTTGTCACTGTTAATGCTTGGAGCTTTTCTCCCCAGGCCTCTACTGAAAATGGACATATATCCAGTTAGACTAGCCCGGTCAACAAATGTAAAATAAAATAAAAATAAATTTATTTTTGATCAATATGCAGGTGCATTTGTCTTGGGTCCCATTTGCCCTGAATGCACTTCCCTGTGAGGTGGGCCCCCCATGCATTGTCTGTTAAGGTTTGGGCGACAGGGGGTAGTGTGAATGGTAGTCCGCTGTTTTGGTGGCAGGCAAGGTATGATAGAAATCATTGCTTCTATATCCTGTGAATGTTGACACCATAGGCTTTTGAGATACCATTGCATTTTCCTCATATGCAGCCTTGCATATGGAATTAGAAGAATGCAGGAGGCCATGAACCCAAAGGCTTGCAGTATTTGTCTTGCAGATAACAGAGTTTTTGTGGCCACTTGTTTGAAGTAAGTTGTCAAATGAATACGTTTCTCTGTTGTGAGGAAAGCCATCTGGGAAATTGTATTCAAGCTTGCTCCCAGGAATATCATTTGTTGACAGGGTACCAGGTGCGATTTCTTTTTGTTTATGGTAAACCCCAGACAAGTCAGTACCCTTTGAACAAAGGCCAGATGATTCAAAAGCATGTCCCAGCTTTCTGCCTGAATTAGACAATTATCCAGATATGGGTATATTTGAATATTTCTTTGCCTGTGGAATGCAATGACTGGAGCTAGGCATTTTGTGAATACCCTAGGTGCAGTAGATAAGCCAAAGGGCAGTGCAGAGAACTGATGGTGCATGTAGCCTGCTTTGAAGCGTAGGTAATCTTCTGCAAGACTCCCTGATAGGGATGTGCAGGTATACTTTTTAAAACTAGTGTTGCCAACCATGCATCTTTGCCTAGCATAGGAAGCAGCTGAAGAGTCAGCATCTTGAATTTTGGAATCTCCAGAAAGGTATTTAGAGTTGAAAGGTCCAGGATAGGACGCCATGTATTGACTTTTCTGGTACCAGGAAAAGTCTCGAATAGTACCCTTGTCCCTTTTCCTCTTCTGGTACCAACTGAATAGCCCTCATGCTTAATAGAGAAAGTACTTGGTTTTGGGCCTCTGCCCACTGATTTGGGGGTAGATCTGGCCACCCGCTTGGTGTTGGTATGGTGTGGAAGTGAAATCTGTATCCTTGGGACACTATTTAAAATGCATTTGTCCTGGGTAATGAGTTCCCAGTTTTTGGCCTGCAGACCAATCTTTCTGCCTAAAGCAGTACCCTCAAAAGGACCAGACTTAGTACCTCATTACACCTTCTCTCCAATGTGTCTACTATGAATTTGCACAATTTTATACAAACAAAAAATGTTCATTGTTGACTTATTGAACTATATCAATGTAAAATTCTTACTTAGCTTCTTTTTAATGCAACTTTAACTTTATGCATTTATCCCAACATATGTGAATCGTTTTGCTATAACTGCTATTATATCAATATTGTTTAAAATTGTACTCATTTTAAAATGTATTACTGGAGCTTTTCTCCTCGGGTCTCCACTGAAAATGGGCCACAAGCCTAGTTGGATGTCAATAAATAAATAAAATAAAGCAGCATTCAGTTAAGTGCTTAGAAGTTTTAGAAGCAAGTCATTGAGACTTTTTTCCATAGAGGGGAGTCTTACTACTCCCTGTTTGGGTGCAGAAACCCCCCACTGCTTAGTCTTGTGTGTCCCCTGGGACTGAAACCTGGGGTTCCTGCTATGTCTGGGTTTGGCTTGAGAAGACCTTGAAGAGGCTGGAAAGGACCAATTCTTAGAGGGCCAGTGCCTACTGAATCTAGGAGGCTGAACTTGTAAGAAATCTTTTAACAGTTTGCATAGATTTAGCTTTATCTTCCATCGTTTTAAGAACTTTCTCAGCCTTGTTGCCAAACAGGCAGTTCTGAGTTAAAGGGGCAGCCAGCAATTTAGCTTTAACATGATCAGGTAAAGATTGCTCCTTAAGCCAAGCATGCCTTCTGAGCACAGAACCAGTAACAGCAGCCCTGCAAGAGGCATTTAAAGAATCAAATCCACATTGCAAAGTATGTTTTCCAACCTGTTCAGCAGAGTGCATTAAATCCTGTAATTCTTTATTTTCCGCAGTCAGGAATCAACATCATTTTCTGTTTACGCAATCCAATAAAATGTTGATACTTTAACATATGAAACTGGCAGTTTAAAGCCCTAATGCAGAAGTGTAAACCTTCTTACCCCATCTATCCAGCGCCCTGGCGTCTCTATCAGAAGGGGTAGGATTTTTAGCAGTAGAAGCCTTAATGCCCTTGGGTCCCTGTGAAATAGTCTCTGGATCCACAATAGCATTTTTTAAAAAGGAACTTGTGTGAATCATGAACCCTGTAATATCTGACAGGTTTTCTGGGAGCAGGAGGCAAAGAATCAGAGGCCAAACTAGATTCCGAAAAAGCATCAACAATGTCTAATACAGGAGGAATAGCTAAAGGCCTATGCTGAAGCAGGAATAAGAAATCCTTAAGCCTCTTTTTTGAATCAGAAAAATCCTGGCTTTCCCACAGGAAATGCTCCCTTAGAGTATGTAAGGTTTCACCAAAGTCAGGAGAATCAGAAAAATCAGAATCCAGGTCAGAAGATTCATAAACTTCAGTCCTAGGTCTCTTAGATGGGGGGGGGGCAGCTTCCCCTGATTAAAGTTATAAGATCTTCAGCCATTCTTATTTGTTTTTTAGGCATAGAGGCCTGGATGTCAGTTTTTTTAGGCATGGTTCGAGATTTAGGCCTAAATGAAGGCAGCGGCATCTGTTTAATATGCAAGTCCGTAGGCCTGAATACACTCTCAGAAGCCGGTGACTGCACAGCAGCTCCGGACCCATCCAAGGTAGAGATATCCACAGGTTCCATAGTTGCAGCATCTCGTGGCATACTGGACTCCGAATGGGTCTCAGTAGAGGCCTGCGAATCAGAAGTGGCAGGTATCAGGGGCTGCGAAAGCACCTCACTGAGTACCGGTGAACTGGCACCTGGCTTAGGAGAAGTGTCGTCAGCAGTTTTGGACCTCGGCAGCCTGTCTCTGTCTTTATCCTTGCGTTTTTTTTCAGAATCCTGGTAGTTAGTTGGCTAACCGACATTTCTGGATAATTAAACCGTGAACCAAAATATTTTGAGATGAAAATATGCAGACGACAAATAGTGCATTGATTAAATAAAGCATAAAACCGACAGCATGGTACATCCTGGTCAGGGCCTAGGCAAGGAATACAGTACGAATGAAAATTTTTGAGGTATTTGCTTTCCACAAGTAATGCAATTATTAACTTTTACTGACATCGGTAAAGACCCAGAAAAAGTTTCCCCAATGGGGTACTTAGCTTTAGTTGAAGACTTCGGTTCTGAAACTCGTATATTTCAGGAGTCGGACGACTGGCAATTGTGAACTGCTTCTGCTTCGGGCACTGCACGGCAAGAAAGACTGCTGTAATGGCATTGGCTGCATGTTTTATACCCCTGACGTCATGGAAGAAGGGACAGCAAATGACGCAGGACCCAAGACTTTGTTAATCAGGTTGACTGAGGGCTACTGCAAGCAGATAACCCAAAAGTGATGACTGCAACAGTGAAAGACGAAGAACATCTTTTCTATGTTCTTCTATTCATATGCTACAGTATTCAATCACATGAGGGAGATTGCCAAAGCTCATGCAAAGGAAATATTTCTACAAAGCCGTGCAAAATAGCCATGGACCTGGAGATATCCACTTTATAACGTTTAGTGAACGTATGAACAGAGGAATCAGGTAGCTGCCTCCAGAACAGAACAAGTGTCCAAGCCTTTAAAGAAGGCTCCAGAGGAGGACACTGCCCTGGTAGTGTGTGCCCTCACAAGAGAGGAAGGGCTCTTTCCATTGGCTGAATAACAAAGAAATTGCTTTAGAAATCCAAGAAGAGAGAATCTGCTTGGAAAAGGGTTGACCCCGGGCCCTTAGGTGATAACAAAAAGGCATTCAGACTTATGGATAAGTTTTGTTTTGTCCAGGTAGTATCTGAGTTGCCTGTATACGTCCAAAGTGTGAAGAATCCTCACTGGAGGATTGAGGGAAAGGTTGATAGACTGATTGAGGGATAATTGATTAACCACCTTGGGCATAAAGGAGGGACTGGTACACAGATAAACCATGTCCCTGTGGAAGACTGTGAAGGGGTGCTTAGATATTACAGCCTGCAACTCAGAGATCCTTCTGGTGGAAGTAATTGCCACTAGCAGAACAGTTTTCCATGTGCAATGTTGTAGGGAAGAGGAACTTGCTGGCTCAAATGGGGCCAGAGTAAGTTTCTCCAAAACAAAATTGAGATCCTACGGAGGAAAAACTGGCTTCCTTGGTGGTCTAATGCAAAAGGACACCTTTCAGGAAAAATTTAACTTCTAACCTACAGGCTAAAGGAGGTGACATAGGCAGACAAGCTTAGACAGTTGAGAGGTGGGCTTTCACAGACAAATAAGACAGCCCACTCCATCAATTCACACATAGTGGATGTTCCAGTGTTTTGTCCCAACAGTAGCTGTAAATCCTTTTTGACACCCCAGATGGAAAACTTCTTCCATTTGGAAATATAGGATTTCCTAGTAGTGGATTTTCTGGCCTCCTGCAGAACTTGAAGCACATCCTCTGAGAAAAGGTGTCTGAAGGGAATTAAAACCCTATGACCCACAGGGTCAGGTTTGGAGTTGACAGCTGTGGATGCACTAGAGACCCCTTGTCCTGTGTGAGTAGGTCCATCCTGTGGGGTAACTTGTGGTGGTTGCCCCTGGCTAGATGCAGGAGGAGGGGGAATCAATGCTGTCTTGGCCAAAAGGGAGTCTCCAGCAAGATTTTTGGTTGATCCCGCTGAATCTTCAGTAGGACCATTTGGAGAAGTGGGAAGGGGGGGGGGAAGGCCTACAGAAACGTCCCCTTCCAAGAGAAAGACAGAGCATCCACCTTCCATGCAAACGTATTAGGAATTCTGGCACAAAATTTGGGAAGTTGTCTGTTCATGGGGGAGGGAAAGGGATCTATTTGAGGTGTACCCCATCGATGGACCAGGTCCAGAAACACATCACTGTGTAACATTCACTCATGAGACTGAGTCATGGATTTGCCCAAGGAGTCTGCCACCACATTCTGAACTGAGGAAAGGTCAACAGCCTATAGACAAACTTGATTTTGTACAGCTAACACCCAAGCTTGTAGGGCTAGTCTGCACAGGAGGAAGACGTAGTCTTCCCCCCATTTGGTAACGTAGCAGAGGACCATGGTGTTGTCCATGAACCACCTTAGTACCCCTGGGGTAAGCATGGGTTTGAAAATCTGAAGGGCAAAAATCAGGGCTCTCATCTCTTTTATGTTGATGCGCTCCTTTACCTGGGTTGTAGACCATACATCGCTGACCTTCCAAGATTTCAAAGTTGCACCCCATCTTGTGTCAGAGTCACCCTTGTACAACTCTTGAGTGGGAAGGGGTAGCTGTAGGGGTAAAGGCCTGGACTCCTCGAAACCTGAAGGATCCACCAATCTAACTCCTTTTTAGACAAAGTAGGAGTGGAATAACAAAAACCCAGAGGATGGGAGTGCTGCATATAAACTGTCCTTAGAAATCACTGAATGTTTCTCATGTGCAACTTGGCCAAGGAGAGCATGGGAATCATGGATGCCATGAACCCCAGGGAATGTAGAAAATCCCTGGAAGTCGGAGACTGCTGTGGTAACAGGCCCTGGAGACAAGAAGCAAGGAAGATGGCCTTTTCTGTGAGCAGAAAGGCTAGCATGCTGTTTGGATCCTACAGCCAAGTAAAATGTGGCCTTGTGAAAGAGTTAGAGAGGACTTCTGATAGTTTATTGTGAAGCCTAAACTCTCCAGAAGAGAAATCATGAAGGAAAGGTTCTCTTGAAGGTCTGAGGCCCAGGCCTGGATGAGCAGATCATATAGGTAAGGGAAAATCTATATGCCCTGTAGTTTGCAGTAAGCTATGACAGGAGCTAATTTTTTTGTGAAGACCCTCGGTGCCGTAGACAGACCAAAGGGCAAAGCACAGAACTGAAAATGTGAGGAGCAGAAAAAAAAAGAAATTTCCTGAACTGTAGGTGAATGGGGATGTGAAGGTAGGCAGTGATCCTTCTCTAGCCTGTGCATCTAAGGAAAGTCATTGCCCCAAGGCGGTAAACCTTCTGTCCACCCTTGCTAACAGTAAACGCAGTCCCAGCAGTGACTCTTCTTCTAGCCTGTGCATCTAAGTTAAATCATTGCCCAAGGCAGAAAAGTATGCAATACCTCTGATCTTGTCTGCCAATTAAAGGCTTTGTATTTTAAATCTAGTTTAATTTCTTATGTTTTAGTTACATACAGTGAAGTGCAGTAAGTTAAGGACTGTAGATGAGCATGCTACCACTTATGGCAGTCTCTAGGTCTTACTTAAACATCCTCTCCCTCTTCTTGCCAGCATTCTGTTTAATTTTCAGCCTTCTGTAGTTTCTTCCCCCACCTTACAAATACAACCTAATGACCCAGTCTTCAAACCCCCTACTCTTACCCTTCCTGAGTCCCTCCCTCACTAATCCTGTTCTTAAGTACAGATCTGGTGAAAAACTCACTTACCTTCATTAGCTTGTTGGAGACTGATTCTGGCGCTATCTCCCAGCTCAGGTGTAAGCCCCTGCCCACTAACCTATCACTTCTTGACTAAGGTATTATCTTCTGGATGGGAAGCAGAGGGAATGGAATCCTCTGCATCAGAACCCTCATATGTAGGAAAGGGTATGTCCTGGTAATCGGAAGGAACAGAGGTATCAGGTTCCTGATCAGAAGGAAAATCAGTTCTTGGTCTCTGAGGGGGAAGGCTGAATTCCCCTGATTAAGGTAATAAGGTCTTCAGCCTAAGTATTCAATTTTGTGGCATGGGAGCCTGAGAATGTGCTTTGGTCATCGGTTTCCTAGGCGTAGTACAAACTTTAGGCCCGAGAAATTCAGTATTTTTGGTATGAAACAAAGTAATTGGTTTAATATGAAAATTGGAAGGCCTGAATACACCCTCAGAAGCTGGTGCCTGCACAGCAGCTCCAAACCCATCCAAGGTAGAGACATCCGCAGGTTCCACAGTCTAAGAAGCATCTCGCGGCATACCAGACTCCGAATGGGTCTCAATAGAGGCCTGTGAAAATGTAGAAGCAGGTATCAGGGGCTGCGAAAGCGCCTCACTGAGTACCGGCGGACTGGCGACTAGCTTAATGGTAGCGTTGTCGGCAGTTTTGGACCTATGCCATCGGTCTGTCTTTATCAAGATGATCGGTAGTCGGATGGCTTAAAGCCATTTCGGAGTACAGAGATAGAGCGCCAAAGAATTTAGCTACAAAAATTGTCAGACGAATAGTTTGGGCATTGAACAAGGCACAAAACCGACAGAGGGACTTCGTGGTCTGGGCCTAACAGCTGATGCAGTAAGAATGAAAATCTCTGAGGTATTTGCTTTCCACAGGCAAGACAATTATTAAGCTTTTCTGACATCGGTTAGAGCAAGAAAAAAGGATCCCCAACGGGGTACTTATCTTATAGAAGACTTCAGGTCTGAAACTCAAAAAATAAAAATTTCAGGCGTCGGCCGACCGGCACTTGCGAACTGCTTCTGCTTCGGGCACTGCACAGCAAGACTGATGTAAAGGCATCGGCTGCATGTTTTATACCCCTGACAACCTGACGTCATGGAAGAAGCGACAGCTTCTGATGCAGAAATCCCAAAACTCTGGTATTCAGGCCGACTGAGGGCTACGTGCAGGCAGATAACCCAAATGTGATGACTGCAACAGTGAAACACGATGAACATCCCAACTAATATTGCCAACATCCTGGCAGATAAGTTCAGTGCTAACTTTATGCCCCTCTCACCCCCTAAAGGGCCTATCTCTATACCGGAAGAATGCACAGTTCCTGTAATCACAGCTGCACAGGTAAAACACACTCTCCAAAGCCAAGAACACAGCATCCATGGGACCTGACAACATACCAGGCTGCATTCTACATGAACAACATACCAGGCTGCGTTCTACATGAACTGCAGAATGAACTGGCACCCCACCTAAGCACCATGTTCAATCATAGCCTCACCTCAGGCTTTATGCCCACTGAATGGTGCACAGTGACGGTTATCCCACTCCACAAAGGGGGAGCCACCACGGACCCCAGGAACTACCGCCCCATTAGCCCAACGAGCTGGTCTGCAAGGCTATGGAATGCATCATCATGGATCTTATAAACAAAGACATTGGTAATCTCCAAACTCAAGACCCCACCCAGTTCGGGTTTGTAAAAGGCATATCACGTCTCCAAAACCTGATAGACATATTTGAAGCAGTCACCAAAGCCGTAGACGAGGGTAAGGTGGTTCAGTCAGCCTATCTAGATCTTGCCAAGGCTTTTAACACCATCCCCCACTCTGGAATTATAGATAAACTTACTAAAGTAGGTATAAATCCCTGTGTCACAAGATGGGTTGCCAACTGGCTCACTGAGAGAACCCATACTGTGAAAGTAGCAGACTCCAAATCCGAATTCAGAACAGTGACAAGTGGAGTACCACAGGGTTCAGTCTTGGCTCCTCTCCTGTTTGGTATCTACTTTTCTGAAGTACAGGCTAATACAGAAGGTCTTTGGCTAAAGAAAAAACACCAGCTGTACCACAGCAATGTAATTTATTGAAATAGTAAGCACTTTCAGGGATCCAACCCCTTCATCAGACAAGTGAATATACCTTACACAATTTATAGTGGAATCAATTAAGGACAACTGACATTCCTTAAGAAAACAGTAACGTTATTCTGTTAAGCATATTAACTGTAGTAAAGAACCATAAAATCATCACAATGTTATGTATACAAAATGTGCAAAACACTGCATATAAAGTTGCTAAAAATTATTAAAAACAAATCAACATATAAAAATGTCACACAAAACACCTGAGAGTATACAAATCTATTAAGATCAACCATTATATGTGCAATAGAACTACTATGTCTATGTTTATGTTTATATAAATATATATATATATATATATATATATATATATATATATTTATAAAAGCAAAACCTCTAAGCCATATATATATATATATATATATATATATAAAATCAAAACCTCTAAGCCATACTCATGGGGGTATAGTCATATTGTGTGCAATGCCTTAAAAATATGTATAAAAAACACATCAAATAAGCATAGAATAACAGCTGATGGCTTATTTAGCTGAGCTTTTAAAAAAAGGTTTCAAGGACACCTTGTTATTCAGGCCAGGGGGTTTATCAGCCCTGAACAGCATTATCCACTTCTGTTCTGCTTTCTCTGCGTCATTCACCAAGTCCCTCCCTCTTCTATTATCAAATAGAATTTCTAAAACTAGAAATTTAAATATGTGATTGGACCCTTTGTTTTTATTATGCATGGCAAGGGCACTACTCTCTCTACAATTTCTAATGTCTCTGCAGTGTTCCAATATCCTGTCCTTGAACCGCCTGTTAGTTTTGCCAATGTAGAAAGGAAAACATATGACAATACACAAAATAAACATTAGATGTTTTACAATCAGCATAAAGGGCACTGTTGAAACTAAAGCCCATGTGTGGATGTATAAAACTCCTGTCTATGCGAACATGTATATAAGCTGTGCAACTTCTACACACATAAGCACCTACCTGTCAGATTTACACCAAGTATTAGATGCATCATACCTATAGCATAAATGGCTCTTCAATATTATATTATTACGAAACATAAAATTTGGTTTAGCTTCAATTACACCCTTTAGACCTTCAGCACTAGAAAAGTTACCCCAGTTTCTATTGATGACATCACATACAGTACTAATATTACTGGCAAATGTCAAGGGCACCCTCAGTTTATCAGCTACATTACTGGGTAGACTTGCATAACTGGCAGAATTCAGAACAACTCCATCTCTAAAATATGGTTTACAGTGGTCACCCCTGGTCTTCCATGCTTCATTAATATATATATATATATATATATATATATATATATATATATACATATACATATATATATATATCAACCATCTGACCATCATAGCCTCTCTCCAAAAAGTCAGACTTTAGTTCCTGAAGTGCTCCATATAACTCTACATCATTAAACAGCCTCATTACTTTAAATACTTGCCCTTTTATTACATTGCGTTTGGTATACTTTGGGTGCATACTTGTGTTGTGCAAGAAGTTATTTTTCCTAATTGGCTTCCTATAGAGACTAGTTATTCAGGTGATCTTTATTCAACCTCACATCCAAAAAATCGATGTGTAGAATATTTAAACGTAAATCTAAGGAAGTCTGTAGTCCCATTTAAATAAATAAATTTGTTCAAATCAACTTCGGTGCCCTACCACAATAAAAAAATATCATCCACAAATCTAGTATACCAAACTGTGTTCACTATATAATTCATAGGACAGAACAAGGGAGCGTTCCCAATGCACAAGCTGTGCCCATAGCCACGCCAACCTTCTGGATGTAGTAATCACTACCAAAAATAAAGATATTTGTCAGAACAATATCCAATAAGGTACAAATCAAATCACATTTACGAGAAGTAACTCCTGCATCATTCAGTACTTCTCTCACATTACCAATCCCCCATTGGTTCGGAATGACTGAACAATGATTCTATATCTAACGTTATAAAGTCAAATTAAGTGTTTATAAAAAGGTTTTGGAATCTTTGAGAACACTCACAACCATCCAGTACAGGGTGTAAATTCTTTGACATATATAGGCAAGGGTTCAGTAGCCCATCCTCTGCTAGATACTATCGGGCGCATTGGTGGGGTACAAAGACATTTATGCACCTTAGGTAAACCACATAACAGGTTTGATTTTCAAGATTTCTTCACATGTTTTAACTGAGGCTGAGATGACATTACTGAATAAAGGCCTGAACTTTATACCAGCCAAGAAAGCTGTTCTGACAGATGTGCTGAAAGATTTGAGACTCTTTGGCAGAAACTTGACTTTACGTGCTATGCTCCCCTCATCTGTTCAGTCTGATAGATGTATTTTAAGAAGCCGCGTGTGTATATTCCCCCTAATAATGCCACTATTAATACTTTCATTGAAGTCTGTGATAGACCGATAAGAGAAGTTTTGGTCTCGGACATTTATTCTAACAAGTTTTTTAATCTATCTAGTGTTGAGTACACTGCCTTAAATGATTTAAAAGCCCTAGGTTCGATAGAGATTCAACCTGTTGACAAGGGAGGGGGCATTGTGGTAGTTGATAAAGATTTTTATTTTAAACAAATGTATGTTTTATTGAACGACACTAGAACGTAACAATGTGTAACACTGACTGTGGTGAAGGGTATTATAGACAAAATATCTTGGTCTTTGATCTATTGATTACAGGCATGATAAATGAGCCACCGTTTGAGTATTTTTCAGTTAACCATCCAGTTATTCCTGTGGTATATGGTTTACCTAAGGTACATAAATGTCTTTGTACCCCACTAATGCGCCCGATAATATCTAGCAGAGGATGGGCTACTGAACCCTTGTCTATATATGTCGAAAAGAATTTACACCCTGTACTGGATGGCTGTGACAGTGTTCTCAGATTCCAAAACCTTTTTATAAACACTTAGTTTGAAATGAGCTTCTGTACATACTGATTGTTTCTTTGTAACATTAGATATAGAATCACTGTTCACAGTCATTCTGAACCAATGGGGGATTGGTAATGTGAGAGAAGTACTGAATGATGCAGGAGTTAGCTAGTAAATGTGATTTGACTTGTACCTTATTGGATATTGTTCTGACAAATATCTTTATTTTTGGTAGGGATTACTACATCTAGAAGGTTGGTGTGGCTATGGGCACAGCTTGTGCCAATAGCTACTCCAACCTCTCATTAGTGCACTGGGAACGCTCCCTTGTTCTGTCCAATGAATTATATAGTGAACACAGTTTGTTTATACTAGGTTTGTGGATATTTTTTTATTGTGGTAGGGCACCGAAGTTGATTTGAATAAATTTGTTATTTAAATAGAACTACAGACTTCCTTAGATTTACATTTAAATATTCTACACATGAAATCGATTTTTTGGATGTGAAGGTGAATAAAGGTCACCTGAATAATATTAAGACAAGTCTCTATAGGAAGCCAGTTAGGAAAAATAACTTCTTGCACAACACAAGTATACACCCAAACTATACCAAACGCAATGTAATAAAAGGGCAAGTATTTAGAGTAATGAGGCTATTTAATGATGATGTAGAGTTATATGGAGCACTTCAGGAAATAGTGACTTTTTGGAGAGAGGCTATGATGGTCAGATGATTGATAGATAAATTAATGAAGCATGGAAGACCAGGGGTGACTTCTGTAAACCATATTTTAGAGATGGAGTTGTTCCGAATTCTACCAATGATGCAGACGCCAGTTATACAAGTCTATCCAGTAATGTAGCTGATAAACTGAGGATGCCCTTGACATTTGCCAGTAATATTAGTACTGTATGTGATGTCATCAATAAAAACTGGGGTAACTTTTCTAGTGCTAAGGTCTAAAGGGTGTAATTGAAGCTAAACCAAATTTTACATTTCGTAATAGAACACTGAAGAGCCATTTATGCTATAGTCTGATGTATCCAGTACCTGGTGTGAATCTGACAGGATAGGCACTTATGCATGCAGAAGTTGCACAGCTTGTATACATGTTCACATAGGCAGGAGTTTTACACATCCACACATTTAGTTTCAACAGTGCCCATTATGTGGATTGTAAAACATCTAATGTTTATTTTGCATATTGTGTTGTATGTTTTTCTTTCTACATTGGCAAAACTAACAGGCGGTTCAAGGACAGGATATTGGAACACTACAGAGACATTATAAATTGGAGAGAGAGTAGTGCCCTTGCCATGCATAATAAAAATGAAGGGTCCAATCACATATTTAAATTTCTAGTTTTAGAAATTCTATTTGATAATAGAAGAGGGAGGGACTTGGTGAATGACACAGAAGAAGCAGAACAGAAATGGATAATGCTGTTCAGGGCTGATAAACCCCCTGACCTGAATAACAAGGTGTCCTTGAAACCTTTTTTAAAAGCTCGGCCACTAAAACATTAAATAAACCATCAGCTGTTATTCTGTGCTCATTTGATAAGTGTTTTTTATACATATTTTTAAGGTATTGCACACAATATGACTATATCCCCATGAGTATGGCTTAGAGGTGATTTGATGTTTGTTATATATATGTATAAATATTGACTATACCCCCATGCGTATGGCGTAGAGGTTATTTGATGTTTGTTATATATATGTATAAATATAGAGATGAAGTAGTTCTATTGCACATATAATGGTTGATCTTAATAGATTTGCATGCTCTCAAGTTCTTTGTGCAACATTTTTATATGTTGATTGTTTTTAATATATTTTTAACAACTTTATATGCAGTGTTTTGCACATTTTGTATACATAATGTTGTGATGATTTTATGGTTCTTTACTAGTTAATATGCTTAACAGAATGTTATTGTTTTCTTACGGAATGTTAATTGTCCTTAATTGATTCCACTGTAAATTGTGTAAGGTATATTCATTTTTTGTCTGATGAAGGGGTTGGATCCCTGAAAGCGCTTACTATTTCAATAAATTACATTGCTGTGGTACAGCTGGTGTTTTTTCTTTTGCTGGATACTACAGAATTTGTACACCTTCTGCTTCATTAGTTGGAGAGATTTTTGCTTTGTGTTTTTTTTTGGCTAATGAAGTCCGCAGAGGACTGCAAACTAGGAGCCATAATCAAAACTCTTATTGATGTGGACATCCTACGAAAGGGCCTCACGGAGATAGATGTCTGGTGACAAAATCATGGCCTCGAGCACAATGCCAAAAAGTGCACCATCATCCCCTTTGGTAAAAACTCTGTACCCATGAGCTACCACATAGGTGGTAGTCTACTTAACACTGAAAATGTGATGAGACCTTGGGACACAGGTGGATAAGTAGTCTCTTTGATAATCACATCACCACAGTAGTCAGGAAATCCTTCTACATGGCACACACATCACAAAAGGTTTCTTATCCAGGAAAAAAAGGGGCAATTGTTCCCCCCTACTCATCACTCATTACACCCATTATAGAGTACAACACCCCCTTTGGTATATGTACCTCACAAGACATCTACAACAACTGGAAAGGCCGCAGAAATAACTCACAAAGAGGATTACCAGCCTCAAACAGATGCCCTACGCAGACAGTCTCAAAAAACTCCAGCTTTACTCAGTCGCATATCGCCTACTCATTGGCGCTCTGCCCAACATACAAAGCTATGTCAAACCCAGAGCTGTTGGACATGCTCCACTTAAAGAAATCCCAATCTGTCCAAGCTACATGCTCTAGGAACCTAAACCTTGTCACCACAATAAACGGAACATGCCGGAGGGATAGATCCCTGTCCCAGAGACTTCCCATACTCTGGATCAAACTATCTATCTATATCAAACAAAGCTCATTAGCACTCAAGAAAACTCTTGATGACTGGATGGGAAATAGGAAATTCACCCTGGGGATCACCACTGTGGCTCTGCTCAGCAGGAAAATAATTTTCTTGGGTGGCAAAAGCCAGGGTACCTTTTTGGCTAGGCTTCTATAGGCCGTAGGGCCGATAGCCTAGTACCTACATATGAACCTATGAACAGACTAGCAATTTTTTTTATTTAATCTTAGCAGCCTAACTCTAAACTGCTTACTTTTGTAATCTCTTCTCTTTTTCCTTTCTTAGCCCTCTGTCCACCCTTGCTAAACAGTAAACAAGGTCCCAGCAGTGACCCTTCTCTAGCCTGTGCATCTCAGGAAAATCATTGCCCCAAGGCAGAATTTCTTAGCCCTCTGTCCACCCTTGCTGAACAGTAAACAAGGTCCCAGCAGTGACCCTTCTCTAGCCTGTGCATCTCAGGAAAATCATTGCCCCAAGGCAGAAAAGTATGCAGTACCTCTAATCTTATCAGTCAATTAAAGGCTTATGGACTTTAAATCTAGTTTAACTTCTTATGTTTTAGCTACATACAGTGAAATGCAGTATGTTAAAGAACTGTAGATGAGCATGCTACCATGCATGGCAGTCTCTAGGTCTTAAACATCCTCTCCCTCGTCTTGCCAGTATTCGGTTTAAATTTCAGCCTTCTGTAGTCCCCCCACCTTACAAATACAACCTAATGACCCAGTCTTCAAAACCCCTACTCTTACCCTTCCCGAGTCCCTCCCTCAGCCATCCTGTTCTGTTTTCTTTTTTTAAGTACAGTTCTGGTACAAAACTCACTTACCTACACTAGCTTGTTGGAGATTGCTTCTGGTGCTCTCCCCCACCTCAGGTGTAGCAGAGCTAACAATTTCGTCCCACCCCACTCCCTAGTCCCTCCCTCTTTCTACTTACAAATTTTGACTACTTCCACTCTTCACTCAACTTACCACTTACACATCGCTCACTCCCCCTACTGGTCTCACCAGCATATACTACCTTCCCTTACTCTATAACTGCAATAAGCAAGGATCTATTTTCGTATTTTCAAAACTTCGAATCTGATATGGTCGACACCATATAACTGAAGTCCTGAAACATCAAAAATATAATAAAACAAAACAAACCATTTAAACACTAAGCAGGGGCGGCAAGCCCACCTGCACCCCTCACACCCCCGCTACTTAAAATATACCAGCTCAGAGATTGCACTACAGTGCAGAAAAGGGAAATCTTCCCTTTCCACACTATATGGAGATCTCTGTTAAAAAACTTGGTTTCAAGACTATATCAGATTTGAAGTTTTGAAACTTCGGTCCTCTAATATAGACCCATAAGCAATACCCTCAATTCTCCATATCCTGTAGATATCACTAAACACTACTCCACTAAAATGACATTTCTTAACTTCCTCCTACTACCACCTCTCCTCCTACTACTCCCTCTCCTACTCCTCCTACCTCTCCTACTCCTCCTCCTACTACCTCTCCTACTCCTCCTCCTTACACTTGCATCACATAACATCCATTTATTTCCCATCCACATCTCCCCAACAAATCCAAGTACTACCAACACCTTAACTAATCATCTATCCTTCCCTATTTACTTTCACTACAAATATTCCTTTGTCCAAGGTCCAAATACCTCCCACCTTCTCCACTTTATTCAAAAAAAACCACTAAGTACTACACACTTAGTTATAACATGCTCAAACAACATCAACTCCCCTTAGATGAAGCAGTCTAGTCCTTTAACTCTCCATTCTTAAATATTCTTAATTCGCTTGCCCCTCTCCGAACAGTTGGGATAAAGTCTAACATATCTCCATGGTTTACTAAAAAATAGGGCTAGAGCATGGAAAACCTGGACAAAAACAGAGCTCCAACCTGACCTCCAGAAATACAGAGCGCTTAGAAACTTGGCCAAAAGTCATATAAATACAGACAAGAACAAATTCTACTATAACCCAACCTCAACCTTTAAATCTAATCTCAAAAAGTTCTAGAACTCAGTAAATCAAATATTACACCCAGGTTCCCCAAGCTGTCCAAATCCATGCCCTGACAAAGCACGAGGAAATTGCTGCCATCTTCAATTCTTATTTTATTGATTCAATACCCAAACTACTTAACCCCATCCCCAACCTAGCTATTCATAAAAATTATTTGAACAGCTCAGACACCTCCAAAAAATAATTTACAAATAATTTCTCCTTAAAACCTGTTTCTACCAACTTTATGAAATCTCTACTATCCAAATTAAAACCATGCTCCACATCAGTAGAGTATATCCCATCTTCTTTCCTACAGATCCGCTGCTGATCTCCTTGCTCTTCCAGTCTTCATACTAATAAATCGCTCTGAGTCTACTGTTCCTACTATTTGGAAACAGATCTACAGCCTTCCTATACATAAGAGGTAACTTCACTGAAATATCCAGTTTTAGACCCATTGCTAAACTCTCACCTCTCTCCAAAATTCTAGAAAAATGCATACACAAACAAATAATGCAGTACCTACTTCAAGAAAATCTACTCACACCCATTCAACATGGCTTTCGTCCCAAGCACAGCACCACTATAGCTCTTCTGTCCTTCCTTAATTCTGTCTCACTTGCCAGAGACAATAAAAGACTTTCGGCTTTTCATGGTTAGGGGTCGCCACAACGGAACTCCGGTCCGCTCATGACTGGCAGTGTATTTTCAGTGCCAAGTTGCCAGCCAGATGCCCAACCTTCAACGAAGGCACACCCATTCAAGCTCGCACCTATCTGCATGTCTTTAATGTCACTCGACCATGGGGAGGACATGCAGACTCCACACACAAGGTGCTCCAGCCAAGAATCGAATGGGAGAACCTCTTGCCGTGAGGTGACTATGCTAACCGCTGCATTACCATGGCTTATACTTATAAACTTATTTCCTGTCTTTTCTTAGGCCTCTCTAAAGCCTTTGACACATTCTCTCATCCTCTTCTGCACAAACTCACTACAGTTACCTCTCTGATCGCTACCAGTCAGCAAAATGGCTCTCAGCTCACTCTCCTCTTCTCTCTGTTAAAACGGGTGTTCCACAAGGCTCCGTCCTTGGCCCACTACTTTTTAATATCTTTACCAATCTTCTCTCCTCTTCCTGTCCCGAGTCATCCCCTAGTACAACATGCTGATGACTCTACAGTCAACAGTATCACTGACTCACCAGCTGAACTCATCTCAGTTACACAGATCTTCGTTAACTCTGTAGAAAACTGGCTGATGACCAACTTATTCTCAACCCAAAAAACCACTAAACTATTACTCTTTCTCCCTAAAAACCTTCACTATATCAAATCCCCTCAATATTGTCTCTAAACACCACCCCAATACAGGTAGACACCAGCACAAAACTCCTAGGTGTTACTATAGATGACCACCTAAAGTTTGACTTATATATCAATAACTGCATTAGGAAAACGCAGCAGAAGCTAGCACTTCTGTACCATAACAAGAAATTTCTTAACAAAAAGGCCAAGTTAACCCGTTCTAATTCTTACCCACTTTACTCTATAGTTCTCAATTTCTAACTACCCTCAACACTGGACTGCTAACCAAACTAGAAACTTACAAGATAGCTAGATCTGCTGCACAAAATACACATAAGTCCAACCACTGTGCCTCATTGAAAATTAAATTGTCTAGAATTACCTAACTTAATCCTACTTACTCAGTCTCAGATCATTTACTCTATTCTCTACAAACCCTCTTACTGCCAAACTCTTTCATCTCTAATCTCCCACTACACCCAAACAAGATCCCTCAGTAGTTCCTGCCAAGGCCTTCTGCAAATCCATAAAACTAATACTAAAATAGGCCATAATCTCTACAGTTTCAATCCCACCAAAACTTGGGATAGTCTACCACTTGAAATCAGGTCACTTCAGTTTCTAAAAATTCAAAACTGCTACTAAACAATACCTGCAAACTAAATGGATTGGTCAGTGTAATCATCCTCCATATACCGTTCTCTAATCCTTTTCTAATGGATCTGTCAATGTTATCATCCCCCATAAACCATTCTCTAATCCTTTTCTAATGGATCTGCCCGTGTAATCATCCCCCATAAACCGTTCTCTAATCCTTTTCTAATGGATCTGCCAGTGTAATCATCCCCCATAAACTGTTCTCATAGGTTGGTACTAGGCTATCAGCCCTAGGGCCTATACAAGCCTAGCCATAACAATTCCCTGGCTATTTCTTCCCACATTATTTACTTTCCTGGACCCCTGTTCTAGCAGGGCGACTGACGTGATCCCTGGGGTGAATTTCCTTTCTCCCATCCAATCGTCAAGGTTCCTCTTGAAGAGGTCCAAAGAGGCACTCTGCTTGACATGTATGGGCAATCTATTCCAGAGTCTGGGGAGTCTCTGGGTCAGGAACCTATCCCTCCAGCATGTTTTGTTTATTGTGATGACAAGGTTTAGATCCCTGGAGCGTGTAGCTCTGAGGGATTGGGATTTCTTTAAGTGTAGCATGTCCAACAGCTCTGGGTTTGACATGGCCTTGTATGTTAAGCAGAGATCGCTTCTGAGTAGACAATATGCGACAAGAGTATAGCTGGAGTTTTTTAAGGCGGTCAGCATAGGGCATCTGCTTTAGGCCTGTGATTCTTTTAGTGAGGTATTTCTGAGGCCTTTCCAGTTGTTGCAGATGTCTTGAGAGGTACATACCAAATGGGGCATTGTACTCTATAATGGGTCTAATGAGGGATGAGTACAGTGGGACAATGACCTCCTTTTTTCTGGATGAAAAGCCCTTCGTGATGAGGTGTGCCACATATAAGGATTTCCTGACTGTTGTGGCGATGTGGTTATCGAAGGTGAGACCACTGTCCACCTGTGTCCCTAAGTCTCTTATCACACTTTTTGTGTTTAGTGTACTGCCACCTATATGGTAATTCATGGATACATGTTTTTTCCCAAAGGGGATAACAATACATTTCTCGGCATTGAGCTTGAGCCCATGTCTCTGGCACCAAGCATCTGTTTCTGTAAGGCCCTTTTGTAGAGTATCCACATCATTTGGGGATTCAATAATGGCTCCCAGTTTGCAGTCATCTGCAAACTTTGTTAGCCAGAGTCCCTTAGTGTTGACCTGTACTTCAGAGAAGTAGAAAAGAGCGGCCCCAGGACTGAACCCTGAGGTACTCCACTTGTCTGGAGCTGGATTTGGAGTCGGCTACTTTTACAGCGTGGGTTCTATCAGTAAGCCATTTAGCAACCCATTGGGTGACATAGGGATTAATGCCCAACTTAGTAAGTTTATCTATGATTCCAGAGTGGGGGATGGTGTCAAAGGCCTTGGCAAGGTCTAGATAGGCTGTGTGGACCACCTTACCCTTGTCCATGGCTCTGGAGACTGATTCAAAGAAGTCAATCAGGTTCAGGAGACAAGATCGGCCCTTTACAAACCCAAACTGGGTGGGGTCCAGTGTTTGAAGGTTGCCAATGTCTTTGTTTATAAGTTCCATGATAATACGCTCCATGGCCTTGCAGATAAGGCTGGTCAGACTGATGGGATGGTAGTTTCCGGGATCCAAGGTGGATCCCCCCTTGTGGATTGGGATAACTGTAGCTCTGCGCCACTCAGTGGGCACGAAACCTGAGGTGAGGCTATGATTAAACATGACACTTAGGTGAGGTGCCAGTTCATATTGTAGTTCATGTTGTACACATAAAATAAAAATAGAAGTAAAAGAGAAGTGAAGGGTGATAATCCAATATGAACGCTTTATTTATAAATCACTGCGTTTTCGTCCAGTAAAAGACTTCATCAGATAAAACACATTAGCTTGCCATTTCCTTCCTTTTATATATATTACTTATATATCCATCCAATTATAATGCACATTTATTTAAAAAAGAACAAATCAAGTTTCACTTCCTTAAAATCTCATTAAATATGTTAAATTAAAACCTTGGAATCCTTTTGTTATAACAAAATCATATAAATATATATATATATGTGTGTATTTCCTACTATCTTCTTTGTTTATTTAATTAAAATAGTCCACTCCACATTTTCATTTATTATATGTATATAATTCAATGGCATATGTTCAAATTTACTTTATATTATAAAAAACCTATGAATGTTTGTTTAAAAGGGGTTGACGCCATCTGCTGGTCGTTTGCATAATAATTCTTTTCCATGTACTATGTTCTAGCAGCTTTTAATTTTAAAAGTGGCAGAATTGAGATATATTCATTCAGGCCCGGGGTTTTGTTGGCTTCTAGGGCTATCTGCCACCATAATTCTTTATACCCTAGGTTCTCCTCCCAAGGGCCACCTCTGATATCTATCTTTACTTGATCCAATACAAAAACTAAATTTATATTCTTTGCATTCCTTTGTGTGCCTATATAATGCATTTGTTTCTTTGTGTATTTTGATATCGTACATGTGTTCGTAGATCCTCCTCTAAGGATCTTTCAGTTTTGCCTACGTAGTAGGAAGAACATTTTTTACAAGTTACCAAATAAACTAGCCCTTTTGATTCACAATTAAAATATCCCTTGCTTTGTATCCACAGTTCCCTACTAACCAAGTAGATTTTCTCCTGGTTTATCACATATCCACATTGTTTACATTTGCCACATCTAAATGTCCCCACCTTACCTGAGTTAGCTCTGTCACCTATTACCATTTTTCTACCATTCCCTATTTCCAATATACCTTTAATGTTTAAGGAATTTTTAAACACTACTTTTGGGTTTGTTCCAGTCAATCCATCCAGGTCTGTAAGATCCTTAAATCTCTGCCATTCCTTTTGAAACAATTCTTTAACCTTTATATTCAAACTGTTGTATTCCAATACCAATGACTGTTCATATTTTGTGTTTTCTGTCTTATCAAAATTATTTTCTTTCTGCCCTATAATGGGTTTAAATCTGTCCTTCCTTGCTTCTGTTACTTCCATTCTATACTCCCTAACAAATCTCTTGGGATGCCCTCTGTCAATAAACATCTCTTCCAGTTTGTCACATTCCTTTGTGTAGTCCTCCTCATTACTGGTCATCCTTGACCCTCTAATAAATTGACCCTTCACTAGGTTCCTTTTGCAGTGAATTGGGTGTCCGCTGTTAAAATGAAGAAACGAATTGACATAAGTATCCTTCCTATATGCCTTTGTTTCAAAAGAATTAGTAGTTTTTGTTATTTCTAAATCCAAACATGCAATACTGTTGCTAGATGTGGCATAAGTAAATTTAAGGAAATTTGTTGTATTTCCTATGTATTTAATAAATTCCTTTATTTTTTCACACCCTCCAGTCCAAAAGATTATGTCATCTAAAAATCTTTTGTACAGTTTACAGTATTGCGAATAGTTTGAAGGAAAAATGTATTTGTCCTCCCAATTAGCCAGCACCAAGTTGGCAAAACTGGGTGCACAGGCTGCACCCATTGCCACCCTTTGAGTTTGCTGAAAAAACTCTCCATTATGCACAAAAAAGTTGTTTCTTAATATTAAGCCATCAGACCTGTGCAAACTACTTTATCCTCAAATGTCAATGTTTTGTCTCCATATATCTCGTCCTCAAACATTCTGATACCTTCTTCATATGGTATAGAACCAAAGAGGTCCACAACATCAATGGTCACAAATAGTATGTCTGTCATATAATTCCGGGACTAATGCTCTTAAGTCCCAGGAATCTCTTAAAATGGCCGTTTTATTTTTCCATATATGTTTTGTTTTAACATCAATAAACTTTGCTAGATTTGTAGTTTTCGATCCCTCTGCCGATACTATCGGCCTAAAAGGAGGGTCTTCCCTATTTTTATGTATTTTCGGTATGCCGAAAATAACTGGTATTTTAGGTTTGTTGGTCTTAAGGAATACATTTTTTCATCCAATACTTTTTCTGTGACCATATCCTGTAGTGTCATATCTATCCTTTTGTATGCTACATATATCTCATTACGAGAAACTACTTTATATTTGGTTTCATTCCTGAGAATGTCATTCATTTTACTTTCATATTCAATCACATCCATAATAACCACCCCCCCCCCGCCCTTGTCGGGCTTCATAACTCTAATTTCTTTGTTGTTTTTTAATTCGTCCAACATCCCTTTCTCTTTCTCTCCCAAATTCTTGCTATATTTTATCTTTTTATCCAACTTTTTAATACCATTTTCCATTATTTTTTTCAAAATTCTTGGAGTTGTGTATGGATGGGTGGATTAAATGTGGATTTTTTCTTTAATATTCTTTTTTCTTCTGTCGTATATATACTTCTCCTGTCTATACCATATACTTCGTTGCTATACAACAGTTCCAAATTCATCTTTCCAAGGAATATTTTCATATCTAATATAGTTTCAACTCTTTCTCTTCTTGATGGGATAAATTTAAAACCTTTCTCCATAAGTGTAAAATGTTCTTTAGTAAGCTCTATGTTGCTAAAGTTATAGATGGAAAAAGCATTAAGAGTATACATATTACCTTCCTTTGTTATGTTGTCATTCCTTCCTGTAACACTGGTGGGGGTTTCTAACACGTGTATTTCCCCCTTCCTCTTGGCCCCCCTCCCCTGTGAAAATTCCCAAAATTTCTTTCTTTTGGACTAAAGTCATTGTGTTGTGTCTCAAGTGGTGGGAAATCATTATCATAATCTGGATTATATGTTTCCCTATGAGGTATTCTTTTCTCTGTAATATATCTCCTTTCTCCCTTCTGTTTGTTAAATTTCTGATTATGAGGGTGCTGTGTTATATACTGGGTTTGGGTAACTTGTATTATTTTCATATTCCATTATATCTCTTCTTAATTTTTCTGTCTTCCTTTCTACCAGTCCTTTGCATCTATGTTCAATCTCCCCTTTTATATTAAAATATTTTTGTTTCTCTTCTCTAATTTCAAATATTAAATCTTCCTTTATGTGTGAATCTAATTCATTGATTTGGTCATTAATAATTTCTAAGTTCCTTTCATTCTCATCAATGATACATCTTACAATATCTAAACCACATTTATTAAAAACCTTTACTAAATCTGTGTGGAACACGTAACCAATCTGTACATTATTCGGATATTTCCATGTTCGTAGTCCCTTAGGGACTATATTTCTATGCAAACATTCCTTTAAATAACTGTTCTCTATCATGGTAGCTTTGTATATATACATTAATTTAGAAACACATTCTATTTTTTGACTGTAAGAGTCATTGTTATAAGTCCGTTTTCTATTTCTTTCATCAAACTTAAATGCATACGGTTCTTTAAGCCAGTTATTCATCTCCACCGTATTGGAGATGTAAAAAGTATGTACTGTACATGTAGTACACAGCCCGGGATGTCATCTGGTCCCATGGATGCTGTATTCTTGGCTTTAGAAGTGCGTTTTGTACCTGTGTGGTAGTTATTACTGGAATTTGGCAATCTTCCGGTATTGAGATGGGCCATTTAGGGGGTGAGAGGGGGGTGAAGTTGGCATTGAATCGATCTGCCAGGATATTGGCAATATCCTTTGGATCAGTATATTTAATGCCATTCTGTTTTAGCACAGAGCAGATCTGAGCATTGCCATTTAGATTCTTGACATAGTTATAGAATGCTTTGTGGTTGTCTTTTGAATCTTTGGCAATTTTATTTTCGTAACTAACTTTAGAGGAGTTTATGAGGCATCTCTGTTTCTTACTGAGGCTAGTAAGGGAGTTTTTTGCATCCTGGGATTTTCCCCTTTTCTGCAAAAGTTTCTTCCTTTTGTTGTAAAGTTTGTTTATGGCAGGGGACCACCAGATTGGCTTCCTTTTTTTGGATGAGAGCATTTTGGTTCTATTTGGGATGGCACGATTCATGCATGAGTGGATGTGCCCATACAGTGCCTTAGTGTAGGATTCAGCAATTAAACTTTCAGTTCCCGTCTGCATGGGTGTCATGAAGTTTGTCACTTCTGACTTGAGTAGCATGAAGTTGGCTTTGGAGAAGTTTTTTATGGTGGTTTCCTTACTGGGGGGGTGGGATGTGGATGTTAAGGGTGATTAGCTTATGGTCAGACCTGACTAACGAGGGGGTGACCATAGGTATGGAGCATTGATTTCCCATGTTGGTAATGACCAGGTCTAGGATATTGGAGCCCCTGGTGGGACTATGGATTAGTTGATCCAGGGCGTTGGAATTTATGAATTCCAAGAACCGTTGCGCAAAGGTGTTGGGACATGAGTAGTGTTCCCAGTTAATGGCAGGGTAGTTAAAATCACCCAGTATTAGGGTGTTTGGTTCTATCTTAATATTTTCCAGTATGTTTAGAAAGGTGTAGTGAGAATCTTGGGGTATGGTGGGGGAGCTGTAGCAAGCTACAATTTGGATTGCAGTCTTACCTAGTGTAAGTTGCACTTGGAGAATTTCAGACACATTGCGTTGGCCAACTAGCCTGGTGGTGTGAATATCCTTTTCTAATGGATCTGCCAGTGTAATCATCCCCCATAAACCGTTCTGTAATCCTTTTCTAATGGATCTGTCAGTGTAATCATCCCCCATAAACCATTCTCTAATCCTTTTCTAATGGATTGGTCAGTGTAATCATGTCCCATAAACCGTTTTCTAATCCTTTTCTAATGGATCGGTCAGTGTAATTATCCCCCATAAACCATTCTCTAATCCTTTTCTAATGGATATGTCAATGTAATCATCCCCCATAAACCGTTCTCTAATCCTTTTCTACTGGATCTGTCAAGGTCATCAACCCCTACAAACCATTCTCTAATCTTTTTTCTATTTCTCCACTTGCTCTTTCTCCTTTCCCTCCTATCTACTATGTCCACTTCTCACCTCTGCTTATAACTAGGATTAAATACACCTCTGTATGATGGGAGCATTTTTAAAATTTATACTTTTTTGCATTGTATACATTATGTGTCTTGTTTATAAATTATTACTATGGGTGTTAGTCTGTTAAACTATGTTGGAGCTTTTTCTCCTTGGGCCTCCACTGAAAAAGGGCTATTAACCTCAGTCGGACAAACCTGGTCAACAAATGTAAAATAAATAAAATAAATCTTTGATGTCTAACACCATCATGAAGGCTTGAGGAGGAAGGGTGGGTAAAGTCACCATCCGAAAGGTGGGGACTCTCAGAAAGGTATTTAAATGGGAAAGGTTCAGAATGGGCCTCCAAGGGCCATCCTTCCTGTGGACCAAAAACATCCTGGAGTAAAATCCTTTTGCCAGTTGAGAGGAGAGGATCTTCTGAATAGCCCCTTGACAGAGGAGAGCATACATGACCCGAGGAAAAGGTTCTAATTGTTCTTTTGGTGGTTGTGGGATGTACCTGAAGGAGGGGAGAGTTTACTGAACCATGACGTATTCTTGTTTGATGGAGAGGACCCAAGAGTCCTGGGTTATCAGATTCCAAAGCTGTGAAAGGCAAAGAGATACAGGAGTGGATGGCCCTTGGAGGCAGGTAGACACAGACTACTAGGCTTGGATGGTTCTGAAAGGGCCGTTTTTGAGAGGGTGTGGATGGAGTAGACTCTGAAGAAGTTTCCTGGGGCCTCTCTTACCTTTGGAGGAAGAATAACAAGGTACATGAATTGCATGCACTTCTGGATGTCCACTCCCCTGAGATTCTCTGTTTATCTGAAACCTGGTTAAAACCTAACACTAAAGACAATGAAGTGTTACCACCTGGGTACAACATACACAGGCTGGAGTGTGCTTCGAGGAAGGGGGGTGGGGTAGCTTTACTCTATAAATCTGAGTTGAATGTCACCATAGATGTAATGCAACCTCCTCAGATTAAGAGATTCTTGCCATCAAATTGCAACTTAGTAAAAATAAATGCATTAATATCTGTATGTACATTCCCCGAGGTAACAATATATCTACATTTGAAGATATCCTGCACTGGCTATCACGTCACTATCCCCAAGAAACCCTACTACTTGGAGACTAACATAGACTAGGGCACCTGTTCCTCAGAATCCCCAACCACCCATATTAACCTGCATGCATTTACACAAACCATATCCACCCCTACCAGGATAGGTAAACCCAACCAAAAAGAAAGTATACTTGACTGGGTACTCTGTCACCTCCAACTGTACACCTCTGGCACCCTCTTTAATGGCCTAAGCGATCACCTTCTCACATATGCAATTAAGCACAAAACCATTAATTCCCAACAACCCTTACTCAGAAAGGTTAGAAACAATAAAAACTTTGACCCTGCCAAATTCCAACAAGAACTACACTCATGTAATTGGTCTATTCAAAAACACCTCCCCTTAGAGTAAGCAGTAGCATACTTTAACAACAAATTCATTGAGATCCTTGATTTGCACGTACCTGTTCATTCAAAGGGAACCAAGGCAAAAACTGCACCGTGGCTTTCTAGAGTCTAAACTCAAAATTACCCTTAGAAACAAAGCATGGGCTTTATGGCATTCTTCTAAAGACCCTCAAGATCACATTAAATACAGGCAATCCAGGAACAAAACCAAAAAAATCAATTTTACAAGACAAAAAACAATACTACTATAATTTACAGACAGTAAATCAAAATAACCCTCAGAAGGTTGGGGCAGGTTTAAATCTACTACATCCTGGACAAACTTCAACCCCAATCCCTGCTGCTACTATTGATAAAACCCCTGAATATGTTTCTGATAGTTTTAACCAATTCTTTACTGAGATAATTCAAGCCCTAGCTAGCCAACTAGTTTTAACCAATTCTTTACTGAGACAATTCAAGCCCTAGCTAGCCTACCACCTCCTAGCTCCCCTGGTCCTGAAAGTAGCACCCCTAGAAACCTACTCACGTTCAGCTTCCAACCAGTCACCACTTCACTTATCCATACCTTGATCAAAAAATTAAAACCCACTACACTTTCTGCCAATCAACTCCCTGCCGAGTACCTACAAAAATCAGCTGATGCTATTGCTTACCCCATCTCAATACTAATCAATCGAACCATAGTGGAAGCTAAAATTCCCACCATCTGGAAAATATCCTATGTAATCCCACTTCACAAAGGAGGCAGCTCTACTGAATTCTCCAATTATAGGCCAATAGCTATACTCTCTCCACTTGCAAAGATTATGGAAAAATGTATTAATAGACAACTCATGCACCACCTAATCCAAAATCGCCTTATGGCAGACACTCAGCATGGCTTCAGTCCTCATCACAGCACTACTTCAGCCCTCCTAGCCTTTACTAACACCATAAACCATAATCGCAACAATAATTATATATCCTCAGCCCTCTTTTTGGATCTTTCCAAGGCATTCAATATGGTGGATCACCAACTTTTAATCCACACCCTGCAAACATTCTGTCTAGATACTGGAGCCCTCCAGTGGTTTCAATCCTACCTGAATGGTAGACAGCAGGCTGTCCTCTGGCAGAACAAACTCTAACCTTCTACCCAACACCCTTGGAGTACCACAAGGCTCTAGACTAGGGCCCTTACTGTTCTCCATCTTCATTAACGACCTTTATACTGTCATTCCAAAAGTCAGCTGTATCCAATATGCTGATGACTCTACTCTGATTTGCTCAGCCACATCTCCAGTAGAGTTATGGTCAGCTACCCAGACCACCTTTAATACAATAGAAAACTGGCTTTCTGAACATAGTCTGATCCTAAATCCCAAAAAACTAAAATGCTGTTATTTTCACCAACACGTAGGTCTACCGCTTTCACCTTTACCATAAAATCAAATGATGGCACAATAATCTCCCCGACCCATCTACAAAACTATTAGGTGTCATCATAGACAATCTAAAATTTGACCTACATGTTAAACTATCAAAACCATCAATAAAAAACTAGGGTCACTTTACAGAATAAAAGCCTTCCTAACCCCTCCAGCTAAAATTGCCATAGCTCGCGCTCACCTTCTTTCAACCCTTCTGTATGCATCCCCTCTACTCTCGAATTTAAACAAGACTGTCCTTAAACTCTCAATTTGCTACAACCACATTGCCAGGTTTGCCACTGGGCTGCCATTTAGGACACATCATTACATCAATCTAAATCAGCTTGGGTGGCTTAAACTACCCAGCCTACGCCGGTATAACCAACTGATTATGGCCTATAAAATCCTCTATAAGCCGGACAATACTCCTGCACTTAAAAATATTATCACCCCCCTATAACAATCCTAGACCACTTCGATCCTCTAACAAACTACTAATTCAGACTAGCAAAATTAATAACAGCCAGTGATTCTCTCTCTGCAAACTCTGTAAGTAGATCCTAGAACTCTCTTCCAGCTAATATTACCTTACTTTCCACCTTAGATCAATTTAAAACTAGACTCAAACAACATTTGTCACTTAACTGGCTATGTCAATGTATCAAGCCTGACTAACTCTCTCTAGAATGTGTAAAAATCTGTTAACCAGTTTACTGTGTAATTTAATTTAATCCCGACTTGTGCTCAGGATTAACTGTAACCTGTGGAATTTTGTTTAACTTGCTTACTTATGTAATTTCTGTAAATAGTCTGTTTGTAATATGTAATGCTGGTATTATGTAATGCTGTATCTGCTTACCCTTGGAGCTTTTCTCCCCGGTCCTCTGCTGAAAATGGACATGCATCCAGTCGGACTATCCCGGTCAACAAATGTAAAATAAATAAAAGAAGGCAAAACAGGTTCCCTAACGAAAGTGGTCTTAGCAGGGTAGTTCCTCTGGAACCTGGGGACATGAGAAACGAGGATATGTTAAAGATCCTGGAGCTCTTTGCCTTTCTTGTGTAGTGATTTAAAAAGGTAGATATCATCATGCAAGATTTGTAACCTGAGCCACGAATACCTACTCAGGACTGACTCAGAAGCCACTGCCCTGGCTGAGGCAACCGCATCATAACTGCACTTGATGGAGTGCCTTTTAACCTGGGCAGAAGAGTTGAGGAAAGAGGACAACTTAGCCTTGGTGGGTGAGTCAGGGAGCTACAAAAGGAGCTGTCCTGCATCTAACAAGACAGTCGGAGTATTTGAGGGGATTTGATAATTAATTGCCCTGAAGGCCAGATTTGCAGAGGTGTAAGCTTTTTTCCCCTAGTTTCTCCACAACCTTGCTCTCCTTAATGGAGGACAGTACGGAATAAGGCAGCGTAATTTGAATGCCTTGTCAACAGAGACTGAAATAGTAGCTGGATCTGCAGAAGGGGCTTTGAAGAGGAATTTGGTGTCCTCTTATAAAATCTATCTGGGCACTTGGGAGTAGAAGGCTAGGAGTCCAAGAAGGCTGGAAGATAAGGGGGAATGGCAGACAGGGATGGAGAATCCATCTGAAGGGGATCATAATACTTCTTTTGTATGTCTGACACTTGGCAGCAGTCCCATTTGAAAAATGCTTCCCTCTTCAAAATAGTTTCCCCAAAGGAAATAGCCTCCCCAGGGGAATCCATATCATTAGATTCCTCCTCTAGTGAGGCATAACCCAGAGGAGAAGCAATTTGGGTAGAATAAGCCAAGGACTCATTTCCTGATGTTTCCTCATCTGAAGATGTGTCTGCAGACGTCCTCTTAAAGGGGGTAGAGAGAGAAGGCATTAAGATGGACAAGAAGATGAAGTGTTACGCAGTGCCATGAAAGCATTGAACAGGCCATGGGAAAAGGCCTGCCAATCCAGAGCTTGATAAACATGCTTTGTTTTAAAAATTTTCTTCTTGGAGCTTCCATATGATGGAAGGTGGATAGGCCCGATGTCAGCCTGCTTGCCACAATGTCCACATGCACATCCTCCCACATGGTGATTTGGGTGATGCCATGTGGGCCTTCAGAAATAAGCCATGGTTCCCCCCATTTGCCCATATCAGATGCCTGCGATTCCATTGCGGATGTGCTGGAAAGTTCCTTCTGTGCATCCACCATGGTACCCCGCGCCAAAGGGATATCTACTGATTCAGGGATGGCTTCTAAGCTTACATCAGCCTCAGGAGGGACATCTGGAACAGAGGGAGCAGCAGTAAGATCAGGCTGTGGATTCTTGGCCCCGTCTGAAGGGCCCGACATAGTCTCAATCTCATGTGCTAAACGCTTAAGGCGTTGATGCTCTAGATAAATCTTAAGGGAAGATAAATGGCTCCTAAGGGATTTGGAAACAAAAGACAGTGGCACAGTCGTGGTCTGGGCCAAGGCAAAACAAACAAAGGTCGTGAGAATCCTTATGTGGAATCTGCCTTCCACATTGACACCTGCCCTTCCTAGTTGATATGAAATCACCAAAATACAAACAGTAGCCAAAAATGATAGAAAAGAAAACCTCAGTGGGATACTTATATGAACCAAGATTCCCCACTAATCTGGTAAGCGAACATCTGGAGCACATGACTGGACTGGGAGCAGAAACGTTCCGAGATTGGTACATGCTGATGTCCTCTATACCCAATGTCTCTATATGCCCATCGTACACCGCATGATGTGCAGCATCGCACGTACCTTTCAGTAGCATTTGCCCTTTTGTATACTGGGCGGACGTACGAGTCAGCTGGAGGCGAACTCCCTCGTGAACACTGCAGCATATGAACAGAAGTACATCAACAGTCCAAGGACCAAAGAAGAAATGTGCATCCAGAAGGAAAAAAATGAAGAGTACACAAATGGGAGAGGAGGGAGGAAGCGAATTCAGAGTACACAAATGGGACAGGAGGGAGGAAGCAAATCCAGAAACAGTGAAGGGAAGGACATCTGCTCTTACGCAAAGATTTTACACAACTGTACTGTGTTCTTCCATATCACTGTTGCAGTGTTCTTCACTGAAGAGAGAACAAAAGCTCAAGAGGAAATTTGGGAGGCGGTAGGTCCAGAAGAGCCCTCAAAAACAGCCATGCAGGACAGCCCTGGCAAAGCCAAATCTTGCACTGGAAACATCCAATTTGTAGTGCTTGGCAAATGTATGGGACTGATGTCCAAACAGCAGTCTCAGGGATGGAACTGGTATCCAATCCTTTGGGGGGGGGGGAAGGACACCAGGACACCAGAGAAAGCCACAGCCCTAGTAGAATGAGCCTTTACAGAGGCAGAAGTGGACTGCCCATGAAAGGAGTAACAAAAAGAAATGGGATTAGAGATCCATGAAGGTTTGTTTTCAAAGAGCCAAACCTAGAGATCTGGGATGAAAAAAAAAGTTGCTCAGACTTACAAATGACCTTAGTCTTATCCAAATAATACCAGAGCTGTCTATGCAAATCCAAGGTGTGAAGAACCTTCGCACTGGCAGATTGAGAAGAAAAAAGGTGGCTAAATGTACTGATTAAGAGACAATTCACTAACTACATTGAGCATAAAAAGATTAGTGCAGAGACACCCTGTCCCTATGAAAATACAAAAAAGAAAGAACAACCATAACGGCCCGATTCTCAGACACACACTTAGCTGAAGCAAGGTACAAAACAAATCCAAAAGCAGCTGGGGATGAAGCTCTCCCAAGAGAGCAAAATGCAATAATAAAAGTCTGGGAGTAAACGAACACGGCTCTCTTGATAATAAATAAGAGACAAAACTTTTATTCAGGTACAAACTAGTAAGCGCTTTCGTGCCTCCTGGCACTTCCTATTACAGCTGAAATAAGGGCTGAACAACAGTCTTCTATGTACAATGCTGCAAGGAAGCTGAAGCTGCATGCTCAAAAGGTGACAGTGTCATATTTTTAATAATAAAATTGAGGTTCGAAGGAACAGGTTTCCTTGGAGGATTAATATGAAGGATGCGTTTAAGAAACTGCTTGACCTCAAACCTAGAAGCCAAAGAAGGAATCAAAAGCAGACAAGCAGAACAGCTGAAAAATGAGCTTTAACTGAAAAATACACTAACCCAGCATGGACGAATTCACACAGAACCCAAGGAATCTCCACAGAAAGTGGATCTGGATTGTGAGCAAGGCACCAGACAGAAAAGGCCTTCCATTTGCATACATAGGATTCCACAGTACTGTGTTTCCTGGCCTCCTGCAGAACTTGAAGCACATCCTCAAAAAAATCAAAGTTAACTTAAAAGTAGTCAAGCCCCTATCACCCACGGTGTCAGCCGAAGAGTGAACAAGGAAGATAGATGAGAGACCCCTTGACTTTTGAGAGTAGGTCCACCCTTTGATGCAACTTGTGATGATTGCCCTTGCCTAGGTGCAGAAAGAGAGGGAACCAATGCTTTTATGGGAAAAAGCGAGTCATCACAAGATTTTTGGGGTAGTCTTGCTCTATCTTAAGCAGGACCTTCGGTATGACAGGAAGGGGAGGGAAGGCATACAGAAACATCCACCTTCCATGCCAGAAGACTTGGGACTCTGGTGTAAAAAAAGAGGAAGTTGTCAGTTCACAGCAGATGCAAAAAGGTCTACCTGGAGTACTCCACTTGCGGGCAATATCCAAAACACATCTCTGCGAAGCATCCACCTGTGAACCTGTATTATGGACCTGCTCAGAGTGTCTGCCACAACACTTTGTTCAAAATATAAACAGCCTAGAGAGTCACCTGATACTGGACAGCCAGATCCAGCTAAGTCTGCTCAAAAGATAGGATAGTGTCCCCCCCCCCTGGTTTATGTGTCACATCACTGTAGTACTGTCTACAATAACTCTAAGAGGCCCTGGGAGAGAAAGGGTGTGAAAAACCTGAAGACCAAGTGGGAGAGCACTCATGTCCTTGAAATTAAACATTGCCTGCCCTCTGATGAATGGGCCAAAGACCCTGCACAGAAGCACCCCACCCTGCGTCTGACACATCCAAAAAAAGCTCCAGAGAGAGGGTACTGTGGGCTGAAAAGGAAGCCTTGTGTTGAGAGGCAACTTATGATTCCACCACTGAAGTTCTAGTTTGAGGCATGGAAGAAGAAGGACTCGAAAATTAAAGGATAACACAGTGTTGGAGCCACACTGACTTTAGGAACCACTGTGGCTTCCTCATACAGGCTGACTACAGGAAGCATAGGAATGGTGGAAGCCACGAGTCCAACAGCCCTTAGAAATTCCCTGGCTGTAACAGAGACTTGAAGGGATTGAAAAAAAAGGCAATTGAAGCTAGAGCCTTAGGTGGTGGCAGGGAAGCCAGCATAGGAATGGTCTGAAGCCTGCAATAGAGAAAAACATGATCCTCTGAAGGAGTCAGGAAAGATTTCTGAAAATTTATTGCAAGCCCTAGGCTTTTTGCAAGAGGCAAACAACATAGTGAAGGTGTTGAAGCAAAGACTCTGGGGGAGGAAGCCTGAATGAGTGGCTCATCCAGGTAAGGAAAGATTTGTATACCTCTCATCCTGCAAAATTACAGGAGCAAGACATCTGGTGAAAATCCTTGGGGCAGTAGACAGGCCAAAGGGCAAAGCAGAAAACTGAAAATACAAGGTAGAAACAGAGAAATGCAAATATTTCCTGAAATAGGGATGAATAGGGATGTGAAGATAAGCATACTTGAGATCTGCAGATGCCATGAAAGCCTGACGGAGGAGGAGGAAGAGAAGAGAGAGAAAGATAATGAGATAAAGGGACCTGACACACAGAACAGAGGGAAGACAGACAGACAGAACATAGTTTGTCTTATAAAGGTGGTTTCTGAGTAGTGGAAGTCTGAGTAGACCTAACAGGAGGAATCAGTCTAGAACACTTCTAACCTTTGGGAAAAGGGTGAGACTGTCTACGAACTAAAGCACATAATTTCTCTGAAATTTAAGAATAATAAAAATAAAAATATGCTTCAATTATGGCAAGGCCTTGCACTAGTCCTAAACTGACTTAAGTTCAGTAGCAGCAGTAGAATCAAAGAGGCTTTTATTATCAAGGGGAGTGTGACGATAGGAAGTACTGCCAGCCATGCCAGGAGAAGTGGGGCAGTGGACTTTTAACATATGCCAGCACAGCTAGCTGGAATTTTGTAAATTATATAAAATTTGTATATCAAACTAATTTGCACAGATGCTTGTGCTGAAAATGTATTTGTGAGGCTTGCTTCTATTAAAATGCAACAGTGCACCCTTCTGAAAGGAAAACAAATGTACATTTATTATTGTAAAAAACAAATGTACATTTATTATTGTAACTGAATTAAATGTATACAATGTAACAGCATATCCTGGAAGGGAAGAGGTTAATCCACCTGACTTTGAAAAAATATTCTTGAAATCAAACTACTTTATGGGTTAAGCCATAAAGATGTTATCCCATAGTTGTGAATGGAACGAAAGACACAATATCTGTGCTAGAGAATACGTTCTAGGCTCCTGTAGGAAGAGTGGAATGGTTTTATTGTTTTATGACTTCAAGCAGATGCACCACATCTGAGCAATTCTCTGTGTATTGTGGCACATAGGTGCTAAACCCTGGTAGCTTCTAGTGATGGGGAAATAGTGCAGGAAACAGTCAGATGATCACATGTATGTGATGTTGTTCTGTACAGAAATAATGACTTAATATTAGAGGAAACTAAAGTCTCAGGAGCATTCTGTCTTGGATCTGACAACAAGGACTACTCAGCCATCTTGCCTTGCTCTATTCAGTAAGTAGGAACAGTAATCCTTTTAGTCAATCAGGAAGAGAGAGTGAGACCAGCTAAATACTTTTTTTTTTTTTTTTTTTTAACACAACAATGTGAAACTTTCCATAGGTGTTGCTTTTAATATTCCTTGTGACTGAAAACACTGGTGTTTATTGTAAATATATATTTAGTACTTTCTTGTTCTATTATTTACTATTAAATATATTTAAACTTTTCAGTGTGGCTGGTCCTATTAAGAAAATATTTAAGTTTTGAGAATATTTGCATGTATTTATTTGGTGATAATTCTGGCAACTCCTGAAAGCCTTGCTGTTTGGTCAACATTAGCATTTGTACTGCTATTAATTTCACTCAGTATAAAGTACAGTTTTGTACCTACCATAAATGCAGATGTTCGAGTGCTAATACAGCTGCAGTCATAAAGTACAGTTTTGTACCTACCATAAATGTAGATGTTCGAAGATCCACATTGCTGCAGTCCTTACACTTGGGTAGTCCGCTGTCCTCGGTCGGCCCGAATATCAAAGTATAAGGCTGACGTCGGTCAAGGCGGATTTGACTGACATCAGGACGTCAGGGTACAAATGCGCATGACCGACGTCATATCCTCAGTCTTTTCTTGCCCCAGATGTCAGAAGACCCTAAAAAGAAAGGTCAAAACCAAAACAACAGCAAACAACCAACCAACCACCGTTGCACTAAAAATATGTACAATATATACAATATACACCATATTGACAACCCAACCCACACAACCGCCTCGAACTACAGAGGGGAAGGAGGGAGGGTAAATTGGACTGCAGCAATGTGGATCTTCGAACATCTACATTTATGGTAGGTACAAAACTGTACTATGTTCTTCATCTCACATTGCTGCAGTCCTTACACTTGGGTAGAATCCCAAAGCAGAGGTAAGGGAGGATGGTCAAACTATAAGGAAGCAGGAGCTGCCAAAATGCCCTGCAAAATAGCAGTGGCAAAACCAGCCCTAGATTTAGAAGAAAGTGGTAGGTGATAATGCCTAGAGAAAGTATGCACTGAACTCCAAGTAGCTGCCTCCAAAATATCCTTAGTTGCCACCCCTCAAAAAGCTGTCAAGTGGCAGTAGCCCTAGTGGAATGAGGCCTAATCCCAGCTGGAATCTCCTTGCCATGATGGGAATAACAGAAAGCAATGCAAAACCCAATCCACTTAGAAATAGTTTGTTTTGACACAGGCTTGCCCTGAGAACTCAAAGCAAAAGAAACAAATAACTGCTGAGACTGCCTGAACCCTTTAGTTCTGTCCAAATAATATCGCAACTGCCTGTGTACATCTAAAGTGTGCAAAATCTTTTCCCCTTTATTTTGGGGATTTGCATAAAAAGTAGGCAAATGAATAGTTTGGTTTAAAGCCACACTAGAAACCACTTTAGGCATAAAGGAAGGATTAGTACGTAAAGATACCCTATCCTTATGGAAAATTAAGAAAGGCTCAACCGCCATAAGGGCCTGTAATTCAGAAACCCTTCTTGCAGAGGTAATGGCCAACAAAAAAGCAGTCTTCCATGATAAATATTTCAACTCGGTAGTAGCTGCAGGCTCAAAAGGTTGTAGAGTGAGTTTCTCCAACACAAAATTGAGATCCCAAGCAGGAGTAGGAGCTCTACGTGGGAGTCTTATATTCTTTGCCCCTCTAAGAAATTGCTTGAACAAAGGATGAGAAAACAATGGTGGGTCACAATCATAGTGAGCCGAAATTGCTGCAGCATGAACCTTAATAGAAGAGAAGGACAACCCTTTGTCCAGTAACTCAGTAAGATATTGAAGAGCCACACTTAAATTAGGCTCAGAAACATCAAATTCCTTTGCTGCACTCCAAAATAAAAATCTCTTCCATTTATCTGCGTACACTTTCCTTGTACTAGGCCTTCTAGCTTCCAAAATAACATTCAAAACTTGCTGTGGAAGTTGAGACCCACTATGGTTCAAAACAGAATATGCCAAGCTGTTAGGTGAAGAGAGTGAAGCTTGACATTGAGCAAATGACTGTCCTCCTGAGACAACAGGTGTGGAATCGAAGGCAAAGGCCATGGAGACTCCCGTACCAGGCTTCTCAGTAATGGGTGCCAATGCTGTCGAGGCCAATCTGGAGCTATCAAAATCATCCTTGGCTTGTCCTGTCTGGCCTTTAGTAGTACCTTTGGGAGGAGAGGCAGAGGTGGAAAGGCATACACATGAAGATTGCTCCAATTGAAAGAAAGAGCATCCACTTTCCAAGCTGTGGGATGAAACCTTTTCGTGCAAAACTTTGGCAGCTGGTGGTTTAGTGGAGAAGCGAACAGATCTATGTCTGGAGTTCCCCATGACACTGTCAATTTCTGAAATACATGAGGATCCAATTTCCACTCGTGGGGATCCATAATTGCCTGCTCAACACATCTGCTAAGGAGTTCTGTGCTCCCGGCAGAAACCTTGCCTGAAGATTTAGCTGTAAACTGAGAGCAGTCTCCCACAAAATCATTGCTTGCCTTCATAGAGGATAGGAATGTGTTCCCCCTTGCTTGTTGATGTACCACATGACAGTTGTGTTGTCTGTTAGAATCAACACCTGCCCTGGAAGAAGTAAATCCTTGAAAGCTATTAATGCAAACTGGACTGCTAACATCTCCTTCAAGTTGATATGTAGATGTTGTAGTCTGGCAGGCCACTTATCTTGTATCCACTTTCCATTCAGATGAGCTCCCCAAGCTTTGTCTGAGGCATCTGTTGTTAGAATCTGACTCGCCTCTGGCCGGGTCACAGAGAGTCCCTTGTTTAGGTGACATTCCTGAGCCCACCACAACAATTCCTTTTGAATGCAAGGTATTATTTGAATGACAGTGTCCAGATCCTGGCAGTGCTGTGTCCATACATTTTTGAGATACCATTGTAACTTCCTCATATGCAGTTTGGCATTGGGAAGCACCAGAATACGAGATGCCATGAACCCCAAGGCTTGAAGGACTGTCCTTGCAGTCAGCCTGGACTGATGAGACAATTGATGAAAGTAAAGGGAAAGATTCTTTTGTTTGTCCGGGGTCAAAAGGCCATCTGGGATGCTGTATTCAGTCTTACACCCAGAAAGCACATGTCCTGAGAGGGTACTAGACTGGACTTTATTTCGTTCACAGAATACCCCAGGCATCTTAGCACTGCTATCACATATTCCAAATGATGAAGAAGCTCGTCCCTTCCTTGAGCCAGAATCAGGCAATCGTCCAAATAAGGATAGATCTGTATTCCTTTTAGCCTGAGGAAAGCTATCACTGGAGCCAGAACTTTCGTGAACACTCTGGGCGCAGTAGATAAGCCAAAAGGCAATGCAGAGAACTGATAATGAGAAGTCCCAGCCAACGCAGATACTTCCTGCAACTCAGTCTGATAGGAACATGAAGGTAAGCCTCCTTGAGATCCAAAGTTACCATCCAATGATCTTTGCCCAGCAGAGGTAAAAGCTGTTGTAACGTCAACATTTTGAACTTGGGAATGTCCAGATAAGTGTTGAGGGTAGATAAATCCAAAATTGGTCTCCACGTGTTCCCTTTCTTTGGTACTAGGAACAGGCGAGAATAAAATCCTAGGCCCACTTCTGGCATAGGGACCGGCTGTATGGCCCCTATTTGAAGTAACAGAGAAATTTGTTTGTGAGCCTCTATTCTTTGCTGAGGAGGAACGTCTGGCATGCCTTTGAAAGGAGGCAAGGTATGGAAATAAAACCTGTAACCGTGGTGTATGATATCCAATACCCATCTGTCTTGGGTAATTAAACTCCAATTTTCCTTGAAAAGTGCCAACCTTCCTCCCAAAGGTGCTGCCAGATGAGAAGGCTCTGGCAGCTGAAAAGGTAGGTCATTGGGTCTGTTTACTGAAAGGACTGACCCCTGCCCTCACCGAAGACTGTGCAGGTGAACTCCTGTTCTAGGCCTGAAAGAGCCCTGAGCTCTGCCCCTACCACGTCTAGACCTACCCCTAGACTGGGAATCATAAGAAGGATACGTCCACCCCTTGGTAGGCCAATTTCTACTAAACTTGGAGGCTGAACCTGCAAAAAATCTTTAACAGTCTGCATAGACTTAGCCTTGTCTTCCATTTTCTTTAAGACTGCCTCAACAGGAGAACCAAACACCACATCAGATTGTAAAGGAGCATCTAAAATCCTTGTCTTAACATGGTCAGATAAATTCTGATCCCTCAGCCAGGCGTGCCTGCAAAGAACTGACCCAGTGGCAGCCACCCTAGACGAGGCCTGTACAGCATCAAAACCACATTGCAAAGAATGCTTACCCACCTGTTCATAAACATGTACTAAATCTTGTAACTCTTTACACTCAATACCTTCCGCCAGAGCATCTACCTTAGACTTCAATTGTGAAAGGAGATAGTTTTGGTATTTCAACATGTGAAACTGGCAATTCAAAGCCCTCATAGCTAGGGTGGAAGAAGTATAAACTTTCTTTCCCCATCTATCCAAAGCCCTGGCCTCTTTATCTGGAGGAACCGGATTTTTGACAACAGAAGCCTTAACACCTTTAGGCCCCTGACTAACAGTTTCTGGGTCTGCCCTAGGACTCTTAAAAGATACTTATGAGCTTCAGGCACCCTGTAATACCTATCCGGTTTAACAGGAGCAGGAGGCAAAGAATCAGGATTAAGAGAAGCCTCTGCAAAAACATCTTCCACCACATCCAGAACAGGAGGAATAGCCAAAGGCCTATGCTGGGGTAAAAACAAAAATTCCCTAAGCCTTTTCCTGGAATCAGAGAAGTCCTGACCTTCCCACTTAAAATGCTCCCTCATGGAATGAAGAGTCTCTGAAAAAGAAAAATCCTCAGGAGGAGAAGCAGAAGGAGTAGAATCATCCACATCAGAATCAGAATAAGAAGAATACTCCTGCAAGTCTTCAGCCGAAGACTATGAAACATCCGAAGCCTGCTCAAAACTCCCTAGCTCAGGTTCCACCCTAGGTCTCTTATCAGGTGGGGGCAAAGAACCTCTAATCAAAGTAATCAAATCTTCTGCCATTTTAAGCATATGCTTCTTGGGCACAGTTCCTGAAGAACTAGGGGTGACACCAACTGAAGCTAAACCTGGCCTGCCTCTGGGAGAAGCCTTGGAAACAGAAGGAGAGGGCCTAACCACCCTAGGAAGGGAGGGGAGTACAGTAACCTGAGAAGCCCCTTCAGCCTGACCTGCCTCCTGAGAGGCCACATCCTGCAATAACAAAGTCTCTCCCTGGGACTCCAAAGAAACCTCCGGCGGAACCACCGGCTCCACCGACACCTCTAAAGAACCGGCGTCCGGTACGGACGGTTCTTCTAGCCTAGGCTTAGCTGCTTTGTCCTTGCGCTTCTTCGAAGAAGCGGGCGGAGCATCCAACGGCATTTTATAATTGCACCGCTTCCCGAAGACTAACCTGGCACAATCTAACCTTCTCTTTATAGTGCGCTTATTGAATCTAGCACAAGAGCGACACCCAACAACGTCGTGCTCAGGCCCTAAACAAGGAATACACAAAGTATGATAATCTCTATGCGGTATCGGTTTCCCACAAGAAATACAGTTATTCACTTTTTCTGACATCCGGTAAACCACTGAGGCAAGAAAAAACTAAAATATTCCCCAACGGGGTACTTAGCCAACTTTGACTCGGTCTGAAACTCCGAATTCGAAAAATTTCAGAACGCCGAACGGCACTTGCAACGCTGCTTCTGCATCGGACCATGCGGCAAAAAAGACTGAGGATATGGCGTCGGTCATGCGCATTTGTACCCTGACGTCCTGATGTCAGTCAAATGCGCCTTGACCGACGTCAGCCTTATACTTTGATATTCGGGCCGACCGAGGACAGCGGACTACCCAAGTGTAAGGACTGCAGCAATGTGAGATGAAGAACATCAGATGGGATATCCTGCCGTCAGGCGGGTCCTCGGTCGGCCGAATTCCAAAGTCTAGGTCCGGCGTCGGTTGTCGTCACTTCTTCCCTGACGTCAGTGCGACAGGGGGTATAAAGGAACCAGCCAACACCATTTTCTTCAGTTTTTCTTGCCCCAGATGTCAGGTGCCCCCAGAAGGAAGGCAATACATAAATTGGTGTAATAATGCAGTGCAATATAATCAAAATACAGTAGTTGCAAGCAAATACATCATAAATAAATACCCCAATCAAGTAGTATGAGGATGTGTCAGCCTATAGGCCTGTCCCAAGAGGAGAAGGAGGGAGGGAAACCTGGACTGCAGCTGTATTAGCACTCTAACATCTACATTTATGGTAGGTACAAAACTGTTCTATATTCATCGTGCATACAGCTGCAGTCATAACAGATGGGTTGAAACCCAAAGCTAAGAAAGGGGTGGTAGGCACTAGGTGGAACTAGGAGGAGCCAAAATGCCCTGCAAGACTGCAGTGGCAAAGCCTGCTCTAGATTTGGAGTATAATGGTAGGTTGTAGTGCTTGGAGAAGGTATGCACAGAACTCCAAGTGGCTGCTTCCAAAATATCCTTGGTAGGAACTCCTCTGAGGAAGGCTGCAGAGGTGGCTGTGGCCCTGGTGGAATGACTTCTAATGCCTGTAGGTACAGTTTTGCCATGAAAGGAATAGCAAAAACGTATGCAGTGGGCTATCCATTTTGAGATTGTCTGTTTGGAAATTGGCTTTCCTTGAGCTCCTACCGCATAGGCCACAAAGAGCTGTTCTGATTTTCTGAAAGGCTTTGTTCTGTCCAAATAATAATGCAGTTGTCTGTGGATGTCCAAGGAATGTAGTAATCTCTCCCCTTTGTTTTGAGGATTAGGATACAAAGTAGGTAAATGTATGGCCTGATTTAAAGCTACCCTGGATACCACTTTAGGCATAAAGGACGGGTTGGTTCGTAAGGAAACTCTGTCCTGATAGAAGATAAAAGGCTGTACAGCCATGAGAGCCTGTAGCTCTGAAACTCTACGAGTGGAGGTGATAGCCAGAAGGAAAGCTGTTTTCCAGGACAAGTACTGCAAATCTGATGAGGCAGCTGGCTCAAAGGGGGGCAAGGTCAGTTTTTCCAGAATGAAATTAAGATCCCAAGCAGGTATTGGTAGTTTCCTTGGAGGTCTTAAATTCTTAGCCCCTCTGAGGAACTGTCTTAAGAGAGGGTGAGACAATAAAGGAGGATCAGTGTTGTATTCTGCAGAAATGGCTGAGGCATGGATTTTGATGGAGGAGAAAAAGTCCACTGCTTAGCAGTTCAGCCAAATATTGTAGTATTTGAGGTAAATTCAGTTTTCCAGGATCCTGGCCCTTTTTCTCATTCCAGACACAAAAACGTTTCCATTTTGCGGAGTAAGCTTTTCTAGTTGATGGCCTTCTGGCCTCCAAAATGACATCCTGCACCTCCTTGGAGAGTAGGGCCTGTTGTGATGCTAAGGAATCTTCCATGCGGCCAGATTGAGTGTTTTTAGCTGGCTGTGAAGAGTTTTGAAGCTGTGCTGAATCAGAAGAGGAGGCATTAGAGGCAGGGTCCATGGTGGTGAATGCGTCAGGCTCCTCAGGAGTGGGTACCAGTGTTGCCTTGGCCAGTCCGGAGCAATGAGAATCATCTTTGGTCTGTCTGCTCTGGTCTTCAATAGAACTTTGGGCAGCAGAGGAAGAGGTGGGAAGGCATAAACTGTCATTGATGTCCAACTGAAAGAGAGAGCGTCCAACTCTCCAGGCCTTTTGATGGAAGATCCTTTCGCAGAAATTTGTCAATTGATGATTTTTGTGGGAGGCAAACAGATCTATGTCTGGCCTTCCCCATTCTTGGATTATCTCTGTAAAAACTTTTGGATGCAATTTCCATTCGTGTGGATCTGTCATATTCCTGCTTATGTTGTCTGCCAGCGTGTTTTCCTTGCCTGGCAAGTATTTGTGCTTGTAGTTCCATTTGTAAGTCCAAGGCCATGTTCCAAAGTGACATGGCCAGTCTGCATAGGGGGTAAGAATGTGTTCCTCCCTGTTTATGTACCATATAACTGTGGTGTTGTCTGTTCTTATCAATAGTTGACCTGGTTGTAGAAGGTCCTTGAAAGCTATAATAGCATTTATTACTGCTAGAATTTCTTTTTGATTGATGTAAAGGTGCTTTTCTTTTTGGGACCATTTGCCCTGAATGCACCGATCTGTCATGTGCGCCCCCCAGTAGTCAGAGGCGTCTGTTGTGATGACTTGATTTGCTTGAGGCTTGCTGAATGGAAGGCCTGTGTTTGACATGCTTGAGCCCACCACAGAAATTCCTTTTGCAGACATGGAATTAGTGGTATTATTGTTTCCAAACTGTGGCTGTGTTGAGACCATATGTTTTTCAGGTACCATTGTAGTTTCCTCATATGCAGCTTTGCACATGGGATTAGCAAGATGCAAGATGCCATGAATCCCAGAGCCTGCAGGATTTTCCTTGCAGTCAGCCTGGTATAATTTGCTAGTGTTCTGAAGTATTGAATTAGTTGCCCCTGCTTCTCTGGCGTGAGGTAGGCCATCTGGGTGTTTGTGTCCAAATTGGCACCCAGGAAAATTATCTTCCGAGAGGGTATTAGCTTTGATTTCTTTTTGTTGACTGTGTATCCCAGAGAGTTCAACAACATTATTACATAAGCCAGATGTTTCAGAAGAATGTGCTTGCTGTCCGCTTGGATCAGGCAGTCATCCAAATAGGGGTATATTTGTATCCCTTGAAGTCTGCAGTAGGCAATTACTGATGCCAGGCATTTCGTAAATACTCTGGGCGCAGTACATAAGCCAAAGGGCAATGCAGAGAATTGATAATGGGTTGAACCTGCAAGAAATCTGAGGTACCTTCTGCAATTTTGTCTGATTGGGACATGCAGGTATGCCTCCTTGAGTTGATTCAATGTTACCAGCCAAGACTCCTTGCCCAGCATGGGAAGAAGTTGCTGTGGGGTGAACATCTTGAATTTTGGTATGAGTAGAAATGTGTTTAGGATGGATAGGTCCAAAATAGGTCTCCAATCTTTTCCCTTCCTTGGCACCAGAAATAGCCTGGAATAAAAACCTCGACCTTGTTCATGCGTAGGCACCTCTTGAATAGCTTTCATGTTTGTGAGATCTGTAATTTGCCTTTGTGCCTCTGCCCTTTGATTTTGTGGCAGGTTTGGCATGCCTCTCATTTTTGGAAGGGTGTGAAAATGGAATTTGTAGCCTCTGTTTATAATGTCCAGGATCCATTTGTCCTTTGTGACAATATGCCAATTTTTTGAAAATAATGCCAGCTTTCCTCCTAAGGGGGCTGCCATGTGAGACTTGGTTGGCATGCAAAGGGGAAAGTCATTGGGTTTGCTTTCTGAAAGATTGCGAGTTATCCTCACCACCTCTTTGTGTAGAAGCTTGCCACTGTCTGCCTCTAAACGATCCTTGGGATTGTCCTCTGCCCCTGGGGCGCCTGTATCTGCCTCTTTGGGGTCTGTCCGTAGCAGGAAAGGACCAGTTTTTGGAAGGCCAATTTCTACTAAAGCGTGGGGGTTGTACCTGTAGAAATTCTCACAGTTTGCATTGATTTAGCCTTTTCCTCCATTTTCCTTAACACCTCCTCGGCCTTAGCACCAAATAGTACATCCTTTTGAAGAGGGGCGTCTAGTAATTTAGCTTTGACATGATCAGGTAAGGCTTGTTCCACGAGCCAGGCATGCCTACGTATGACTGATCCTGTAACAGCAGCTCTACATGAGGCCTCTAGAGCATCAAAACCACATTGTAAGGTATGCTTACCGACTTGTTCTGCACTATGCATCAAATCCTGCAACTCCTTCAAGTCTGGATGTTCAGGTTGTGACATTTTACTTTTCAATTGTGATAACAAAAACTGCTGGTATTTTAGCATATGAAACTGACAGCTTAAGGCCCTCATGGATAAGGTAGCTGAGGTATACACCTTTTTTCCCCACCTTTCTAAGGATCTGGAGTCTCTCTCGGAAGGTAGTGGATTTTTAACAATGGAGGCCTTAACTCCCTTGGGGCCCTGTGAGATGGTTTCTGGGTCAGCAGCATGGCTCTTGTACAGAAATTGGTGCGAGTCAGGAACCCTATAGTACCTGTCAGGCTTTACTGGAGCTGGAGGTAGAGAGTCCGGGTTAAGGCAGGCCTCAGAGTAAACATCATCCAGGATGTCCAAGACAGGAGGTATAGCCAGAGGCCTGTGCTGAGGTAGCAAGAGAAATTCCCTGAGCCTTTTCTTGGAATCAGAATAATCTTGGCCTTCCCAGTGGAAGAGTTCCCTTAAGGTATGCAAAGTTTCCCCAAATGAGTAATCCTCTGGGGGGGGGGGGGGGAGACAAAAGGGATGGACTCCTCCGCATCAGTCTCTTCAAAAGGGGAGTAAGAATGTTCCTGATCATCAGAGTGCGCTGAAATAATGGAGCCCTGATCAGAGGAGGGGGAATCTTCCTCCACTCTGGGCCTTTTGTCCGGTGGGGGCTGAGAACCTCTGATAAGAGTAATTAAATCCTCAGCCATTTTAAGCATCTGTTTCTTAGGCATGGGGCCTGGAGATGGGCCCTGAGTAGCTGGTCTCAGAGTGCATGGTTGCTTTAGACTTTGTGAAAGCCTTGATGGAGAAAGAAGAGGAAGGTCTGAAGACACCTTGAGTGGAGGAGGACCTGTCCACATTCTGAGTTTCAATGCCAAGAGTGGCTTCGGTATCTGTAGTCGGGGTGTGGGCCGAGGAGCCTGCGACCTCAGGCACAGAAGACACTACCAAAGAAGTGTCATCGGTAGTCAGGGGCTGCGTAGGCGCCTCGCTGAGAACCGGACCACGTGTAGTCGGCTTTGGCGTGGTGTCGGTAGAGGCCACGGACCTCGTGTGTCGGTCCTTGTCTTTGCGTTTTTTAGACATAACCAGAGTCGGAGTATCCGACGACATAGTATAGTTAAATGCTTTCCAATAATGCTGGGCGAACTCCGCCCGACGCTTAATAGTGCGTTTGTTGAAAGTAGCACAAAAGCGACAGACCGAGACGTCGTGGTCTGGGCCTAAACAAGGTATACAGAGGGAATGGAAATCCTTATGCGGTATTTGCTTCCCACAAGAAATACAATTATTAACTTTGTCTGACATCGGTCTGAGGCAAGAAAAGTATCCCCAACGGGGTACTTAGCTTTTAAAAAGACTTCGGTTTCCAAATTTCATAATCTCAGGAGCTGGCCGACCTGCACTTGCGAACTGCTTCTGCTTCAGGCACCGCGCGGCAAGAAAGACTGAAGAAAATGGCGTCGGCTGGTTCCTTTATACCCCTGTCGCACTGACGTCAGGGAAGAAGCGACGACAACAGACGCCGGACCTAGACTTTGGAATTCGGCCGAACGAGGACCCGCCTGACAGCAGGAGAACCCATCTGTTATGACTGCAGCTGTATGCACGATGAACATCTGAGCATCCTTGTAAGAGCCTGAAGTAGATGGCAGGGGTTCTGGTGGCAGTGATAACTACCTTATAGTCTGGGCAGAAGGGGACACAGCAGGTGATTCTGCACGAGCCTTTCCCAGGTTTGTGTGGGTGGGAAAACAATTTTCAAAGAGTGTGTGTGTGTCATCTGCTTGGAGTAGGGACACAAAGTACTGGTTTCACAGATAGGGTGTGGGAGGACTTGGAACACCAGCTAAAAACTCAAGTTTGAGCTGTGCCAGTGGGGAGTCCTACTGGGAGTCTGGACAAACAGAGAGGAACCAGACCTTGGATTAAACACATTCCTAGAGTGCTCTTAAGAGAAATTTTGCTTGATGCACAGAGGTCTGCATCTGAAAATACTGAGTGTATCCATTTGTATTGCAAGTGAACGCCCCTTCTCCAGTGTCAGTGATGAGGATTGAGGCTCCTCGATTACTAGCCCAGTGTAGGGACATGACAGGGAGCATGCAACAATTTAGCTTTAATATCATCGGGTAAAGGATGAAGGCAAAGCCAAGAGTAGTGCCTGAACGCAGAATGAAAAGCAGCAGTTCTAGAAGCATCAGCTGTATCATAACTACATTTAAAAGACTGGCGAGCCACTTAGGAAGAGAATCCAACAGAGGGCTGAAGCCTTCCCTTCAGAATCAACTCCTCCTCCTTTACTTTGAGTTTTGACGCCATTTCCTCTTCCTCTCTCATCTACCCCAGTTTCTGGGGACATGGGGAATGGCTCTAAATTTGTTCTCTCACCTATTCTGTAATTGTACAGTTTTTTAGGTCAGTATATCCACATATTTTGAACTTTGTTTTACTACCCGTTTGTAGTCCTTTATAAACTATGACCTACTTACTGCTTTTGTCATATTACGTCTGCTTACTGGGCTATTGTTGCAGTTGTGCTGCATCTTAAATGTAACCAGATATCAGCCTTATTTATCTACCTCCCCATAGTTCTGCATTCATATATCAGAACATTTCCTGCTAGTGACACTTTCTGGGCAAGGGGCTGCTAGAGCTGTAGACATTGGCATTACTGCATTTACTTGTGTTTTCATTCCCAGACAGGTTTTACTTTTAACTTACATGCATGTTGTCCTTAGCGAGTTTTTGTAGATGTAGCATTCATGCATTATCTTTCTTTTGCTCTGCAGACACAAACTTTTATCTTAATTGCATCTTTACCGAGGGTTTTGTAGATGTAGCACTCATACATTAAAATGCTTTGCTCTGCAGAAGTGTTTATTTTTATCTAAGTCACGTATTGTCTGTAGTTAGTTTACATGTGGTGGTGATGTAATGCCTGCCTTTCTCACTGCCACTTTTCATGGCCACCATAGTTATATCACATTACTACCACTAGTTGTAGTGCTGCGGCCTCGGAATTAACTAGTCTACACCTAGCATGCAGTAAGCGAACGTAATGAGCTGGAATTGCTTTCTGAAGCCTGTGTGATTTACTGGGTGCTTTTCTGATATACTCTTACTTGAATTTATTTACAGTCTCAAATAAAGACTATACCATTAGTCTTGGGATTTTTATCATGATACAGTTGTTGGATAGATATTGCACCATATGGCTATCCTTTTCAAAATTAGCTTTTTGAAAAGCGCATTCTGCTGAATGCAACCTATTAGATACTTTGCTACAATGTTGAGCAAGTATTACACTTTATTTCTCTCTCTTGCTTTAAAACCACTAGCTCACTGTTACTGTTTATTAAACACAGCATCCCTAATTGATTCTGCTGGTGGTAGACAAAAAAAAAATTCTGCTCATATATTCTGCTTCAGTTTATGTTGAATGCAATGTGTGTTTTTTTTATCTGACACTGATGTTTTTACCTGGTAAAAATGAGAACTGAAAGTAGCTGCATGGATTAAGACTTACACATGTAATACCCGTTTATGTAACTGCGAGTTTACATCTGCTGAAGTTACTGATTGTTAACGTACTGCCTCCATTTGCTGCTCTGCCTATACTACCCATGCACTTCTCCCACGCGTCTTCACAAACACTCTTTCTCCACCACCATTTTTTTTTTTGCTTTTCTCTCTCTCTCTGGTTCTTAACTACCTCCAGGCTCTCTCTGTAAATAATCCTTATCCCTCTAATTATACTTCCTCTCCCCGTATATCTTTCAGGATCTGCTGTTTGCACTAACACTCGGGCAACCAACAACCCAACTATATGGTCTTGAGTATGCGCATCTCCACTCTACAGTCCTAAACCTGCGCATCTCCACTCTACAGTCCTAAACCTGCAAAACTACTGAAGACATAGCCATATTACAAACTGCCTGCATTTACCAGTGTATGTATTAAGTGTATTTCCTGCACATTTTTACAGGTAATTTTACGTTGGGTAATTGCTATTAAATCTTGCCTACCTCCTTGCCACTGGAGCCAGCTACCTGCCCCCTCTTTTCTCCTCACTTATGCCATTTTCCTCTATAGTGGTCTACATTCCTCATCTTTCTCTCCTACCCTTCTACCATCGTTAGCGTTATTCCTGCCTTCCAACAGTTTCCTTCTTACAGCACATCACTTTATAATCTATCCCCTAGCATTTTCCCTCCTGCAGACTTGCATGCTGCTACTTTCTTGCATAGTCTCCTCCTAGTACTTTTTTTCTTTTTTTTTGCCTTTTTCGGCTTGTTTTCTTTCCAATAGTGGCCTTGTGACTTCCATACCAACGCCCGCCTTACAAGACTTAACTGGCTTTTCTTACTGATTGTTTCTCTGAACACACCACCTAGGGAGTAACCACACTCAGTTCGCCCTCGCTAATGCTTGGGCTCACTCCGCTCCCCTACCTCTATTCCCACCCACCCGTTTATCATTACATTTATACCTATCCTCCAATTCCCCCCAACCCCACCCTAATCCTCTCATCCAAACAAATCACATCATATCCCCAGCCCCTCACACACTTAACTTCTCCGTTAACACCACCCAAGTTACTCTCCACCAGTTTCCCCTCCACCTTCAGCTGTCTATAAAACTATTATTACTTTCTCCTCTGCTTAACATCTCATTATTCTCTGAGGACAAACTCCTCTACTTACCTCCCCTACTATTCTTCTACTTTCAAACCTCCTTTGAAACCCACCTTACTTCTAAACACCTGGCACAAAGCTATACTCCTGCAAATATCACATCATCCACTTCACAGTTTCATCAACTCCTCAACCACTACAATTCTAAACACTCTACTTTCTAAAATTAAACTTCATCCCACCCCCACTGCCTACCCAAAAAGTAAAATTAAATACCCCCCAGCCATTACCCTCCACTCTCTCTCATGGCCACTTCATCTCAAAAATTCTACTATCAGGCGATATACATCCAAATCCAGGCCTAACTCCTTCCTTGCCCTCACCCAACAACTTCTGGAACTAGCAAAAAAACACTTCAAGACCACCAGGACTTCAGACAAAGACCGATCCTTTATTAAAATGTAAGCACTTTCATGCCCACAACACGGCACTTCATCAGACATAAAACAAATAAATCACAGGCTCAATATATACTGTAATCAATTCAAATCAATTAGTATGAAATAATTAATCAATTTACGTTCCTTTAAAAAAGGTTTTAAAGGTACAAATGTGTTTAATCCAGGATTTTTATGTGCTTGTAACTTCATTATTCACCTACTCTCAGATTTCTCTAGAATATTGTTAAAATCTCCACGTCTACTACTAAAATTAAAACACTAACACTAAATACTCAAATGAATGATCACTAAAACTATGAATGTGTTTAAATAAAGCACTATTCATGTCATGATTTCTAATATATCCAACATGCTCTAAAATTCTTTTTAACATCCTAGTTGTTTTACCAGTATAGAAATTTTCGCACTTGGTGCAGGAAGCAAGATGCACCAAACATTTCATAGTGCAATCAGCACAAAATCTAGGAATAAATATCTTTACATCTGATATATATTGGCACACTAAACAATTCCTACATTTAAATGCCCCTTTTCTATCAGAAATGGAAGTAGCATTCGTCCTTTTACCATAACAAAGCTGTCTTTTAAGAGAAATCCCATTTTTGAAACCGAAATGAGGTTCATCCCCTACATCAAAAATAGTATTATCAGATGTCAATATAGGCCAATTCCTACGTGTAACATCACATACAGTTCCCACATCACTTGAAAAAGTAATAACAGGTCTTAAAAAATCATTTTTATGTTTACTAGAGGATGCAGGTAAAGCATGTCTACTAGAAAAATAAGGTCTAGCTGACCCAGTCCTATCTATAGAAGTCTCTTAATACAAGGTCCATCTCACTAATTGAATATCCACGTATTAAGAACTCAGTCTTCATGGTACTAAGTGCCACCATACTAAACAGTACTATGCAGGCTATGACAGAGGGTGGTTGTTCCATTAATAAGGATGGTCCTGTACAGACTGTTAATTAAGTTATACTATGCAGGCTATGAGAGAGGGGGGTTGTTCCATTAATAAGGATGGTCCTGTACAGACTGTTAATCAAGTTATACTATGCAGGCTATGACAGAGGGTGGTTGTTCCATTAATAAGGATGGTCCTGTACAGACTGTTAATCAAGTTATACTATGCAGGCTATGACAGAGGGTGGTTGTTCCATTAATAAGGATGGTCCTGTACAGACTGTTAATCAAGTTATACTATGCAGGCTATGACAGAGGGTGGTTGTTCCATTAATAAGGATGGTCCTGTACAGACTGTTAATCAAGTTATTGGTTCACTTAATAGTTTGGAGCCTGGTTTAGCTCCTTCTCCACATGTGAATGGAATACCGTCCACTACAGGTGATGTGGTTTCCGCTACAGAATCTGCAACTACATCTGCTATAGAAGAACATGAGCGTGCTGGAGCTGTGCTAAAGTCAGCATCACTGTTGTGCTCTGTTGATTCTTTTCCTGTGCTACCAGGGCCCAAAGACGGCCCTGTGTGGTGCGACAAAAGGAAGAGAAAATTATCCCTCGACAAAGAACCGGACAAGAGGTACACACCGAAGCAGCTAAGGAAACCCTAGAGTTTAACTTGTCCTCCACTGAACTTAAACAGGTTTGTGTACTCAATCGAGGACTTTCTTTTATACCTGCTACTCAAGCCGACTTCATAGACACTATGTTTGAACTTAAACTATTTGCTCGTAATTTGATGCTAAAAGTTATTTATCCTAATAATAGTACTAGTTCATGTGCTTATAAGAAACCTAGCACTTTTGGCCCTAGCCTTTTACCTTCTATTGAGTTGTTCTTGAATAAGTGTGAACGTTATTTGTTTACTCTGAATAGGGAACCCGTGGGCAATAAGACTAAGAAAAGGAATTTTATGAATCTAACACCAGTTGAATATAGAGCTTTGAAAGCTTTAAAAGAAAATGTTATTTTACAGATTAGACCTGCTGATTAAGGAGGAGGGACTGTGGTTTTTGACAAAAATGTATGATAAAATGTTCACAATGCTATCAGATGAACTTGTGTACGCTAAATTACAGCCTGCTTCGTTAGACAGACTTATTCAGTATGTTTGTGATGAGTTATATGATTTGCTAATTAATAGGTTAATTGATTTAGATTTGTATAATTATTTTAGTGTTGAGCACCTTCTCCTTCCTCTGACATACGGGTTACCGAAAATTCATAAGGATAGCGTAGATCCTCCATTACGACCCAATGTTACAGGAAATGGATGGCTTACTGAACCTCTTTCGATATATGTAGAACATAAGCTTAGAGGTTCAGTTGATAGAGTGGGTACTATCCTACGTGATACTTAACATTTTTTATCTGATTTATATGACTTTTGTTCTATACATGATGTCTCTAGTTTTTCACTAGTTACGTTGGATGTTAATACACTTTATACAGTTATTCCAAATATGGAAGGTGTTGAAGCAGTTAGACTATTTCTCCATAAGCACAGTGATTTTACACATGATATATTTCTCTGCTGCACACTGTTGCATCTCATTTTTGTTTAACAATTGCATTTGCAGAAGATTGGCGTGGCTATGGGCACTTCTTGTGCCAATAGCTACACCAATCTAGTAATGGCTAATTGGGAAGATGAATTTGTGTTTGTTGAACATGAATTTTGTCCCTACCTTAAATTTTATAGGAGGTTTGTGGACGATATTTTTCTTTTGTGGGATGGGACTATTGTGGAACTGTGGAATTTTATTTGCTACCTAGAGTCTACTACAGAGTTTCTAAAATTTAGTCAATGTCCAAGAAACTGAGATTAACTTTTTAGATGTTCATCTATTTAAAGATGGTGAAAATCTACAGACTTCTATGTACAGGAAGCCTTGCAGGAAAAATACATTGCTTCATCGTAGTATGCATCCTTCTCATGTTTTTAAGAACATTACTAAAAATCAAGTTTGTCGAGCTTCTAGATTGAATACTGATAATGATAGATTTAGGGACACTTAGTACCATGAAGACTGAGTTCTTAACACATGGATACTCTGTTAGTGAGATGGACCTTGTATTAAGAGACTTCTATAGATAGGACTGGGTCAGCTAGACCTTATTTTTCTAGTAGACATGCTTTACCTGCATTCCTCTAGTAAACATAAAAATGATTTAAGACCTGTTATTACTTTTTCAAGTGATGCGGGAACTGTATGTGATGTTACACGTAGGAATTGGCCTATATTGACATACGATACCATTTTTGATGTTGTAGGAGATGAACCTCATTTCTGTTTCAAAAATGGGATTTCTCTTAAGACAGCTTTGTTATGGTAAAAGGACGAATGCTACTTCCATTTCTGATAGAAAAGGTACATTTAAATGTAGGAATTGTTTAGCGTGTCAATATATACCAGATGTAAAGATATTCACACACCCATGTAATGGGTTTACTTTTATTCCTAGATGTTATGCTGATTGCACTACAAAATGTTTGGTGTATCTTGCTTCCTGCACCAAGTGCGAAAGCTTCTATATTGGTAAAACAACTAGGATGTTAAAAGAAAGAATTTTAGAGCATGTTGGATACATTAGAAATCATGACATGATAGTGCTTTATTTAAGCACATTCATAGATTTAGTGATCATTCTTTTGAGTTTTTAGTATTACAGTGTTTTAATTTTAGTAACAGACGTGGAGATTTTAACAATATTATAGAGAAATCCGAGAGTATGTGGATAATGAAGTTAACAAGCACATAAAAATCCTGGATTAAACACATTTGTACCTTTAAAACCTTTTTTAAAGGAACGTAAATTGATTCATTAATTGTTTAATTATTTCATACTAATTCATTTTGATTATAGTATATATTGAGCCCGTGATTTATTTGTTTCATGTCTGATGAAGTGCCGTGTTGTGGCCATGAAAACGCTTACATTTTAATAAAGGATCGGTCTCTGAAGTCTTAGTGGTCTTGGAGTGTTTTTTGCTAGTTCCAGTTTGTGTTTTACGTTCGGGATCTTTACTGCCTGGTATACACACATTTTTTGGTGTTCAACTTTTCTACTTCCCCACACTCGGGTCAACCTACTCCTCCAAAAAAAAAAAATCTTTCTACTCAATGAATATAAGAAGTATACTAAAGTTAGTGAACTCCATGCCTGGCTAGCAAATCACTCCCCTGACATCACCCTCACAAACTTGGCTAAAGCCTCATATTCCTGATAAAGTCATTCTCCCTCCTGGATATAACATACTAAAACTTGACTGCCAAAAGGGTGGAGGAGTTGCCATTGCCTACTCCAATCACCTTACTCTTTCACCTCTCGACAAATAAATCCCATCCTTCCTACCTGCTAAAATCCTGACTGCCAACCTTAAACTTAACAGTTATATTACAATCACCATAGCAGCGATTTACATTCCACCAGGGGACAACATCCCCATACCTGAAAGCATTCTCTCCTACCTCTCTCAACACATACATAATGAAGTCATCCTCCTCTGTGACATTAATATAAATTGTCTCTCTCTATGCTCACCAAACCCTAACCTATCTATAAACTTGCATGGCTTTACACAACTAATCTCCACACCTACCCAATGCCAATAAACCTCAAAACTCTGCTTCTCTTATAGACTGGATATTAGTTTCCAACCCACTCAACTATCATAACCCCTCAACCCTACCAGACTCCATAAGTGATCACTTCCTGTAAAAGTTCTCAGATTTATTTCACATGGGTGGGAGTGTGGCATAATGGTTAAGGTGCTTACCTTACACAAGGTGCAGGGTTTGTTTCTCACAGGGGTAATTGGCTAGGCTTAAAATGGTCCAGGAGGGCAGTTAGTCTAGTAATAATCTATGAATCTATTCTCCCAGCCCTCACAGATACATTACTTGTTGCAGGCTAACAAACTTTCAACTGAAAACTTTTAATACATTCCTCTCCAAAATTACCTGGACTTTGACCCAGTTGCCCTTAAGATGACATAGCATGCTCTTAACTCTACCTTCCTAAATATTCTTAACTCGCTAGCAACTACCCGCCCTGTGCATACAAAATCCAATACATCTCCTTGGTTATCTAAAGCCACTCGCAACTTGATGAAATCCAGGGACAGAATGTGGAAAATATAGGTAAAATCCAAATTACCTATCCACCTACAAAAATGCAAAGAACTTAGAAACATGACAAAAAAATCACATCAATAAAGACAAAAACGATTTCTATTAAAACCCACCTACAGCTCAAAAATCTAATCCTTCTAAATTTTGGCATGCAATCAACCAAATCCTCTGCCCTGGCATCCCCTAATCTCCAAACCTCTGCCCTACAAAAACACAAGAAACTGCAACAATTCTCAATTCCCACTTCACTGAATCTATCAAAAAGATGTTACCTTCTAACTCTTCAACTACCAGCACTGTAAGCCCTCTCAACCCTTCACCCTTTCCAAACTCCAGTACTTTTTCCCTTAAACCTGTACCCACCAGCTACATCAAATCTCTACTCTGCAAACTAAAACTCTTTTCTCCATAAGTTGACAACATTCTTCCCTTTTTTTCAAGTAGCAGGAAACTCTGGCTCTTCCTGTATCAATTCTCATAAACTGTTGCATTTCTGAATCTAAAGCTCTCTCTATTTGGAAGGACATCTACACTAACTATACATAAAGGCAGTAACTCCACAAATATCTCAAATTTCAGACCTACTGCCATCCACTCACCCCTCTCAAAAATCCTAGAAAAGTGTACACACAAGCAGGTCATGCACCACGTACTACAACAAAATCTACTCACCCCTACTCAACATGGTTTTCGCCCAAAATACAGTACTAACTGCCCTTCTATCCTTCATTAACAGTATCTCTGAAGCTAGAGACAACAAATTGGTCTCCTGTTTATTCCTTGATTTTTCAAAACCTTTCAACACAGTCTCTCACTCTCTCCTCCTAAGCAAACTGACTAACCTCAACTATTGAATGGTTTTCTAGCTACCTCTCTGATCGACAATCAGTAAAATGGCTCTCGGCTCTCTCTCCCCCTCTGCCTGTAAAAACTGGAGTTCCCCAAGTCTCTATTCTCAGCCCATTACTTTTCAATATCTTCACTAACCCACTCTATTCATCTTGCCCACAGTCATCACTTGTCCAATATGCTGACGACTCTACAGTAATCACTATTGCTGACAACTCCACAGACCTAATTTCACTCACTCAGTCGAAACCTGGCTCGGCAATTACCAGCTTATACGGAATCCAAATACAACTAAACTCTTACTTTTCCTTCCCAAAAATCTAAACCTTAAATCCATCTTCTCCATACCCTCTCTCAACAATACACCTATCACGGTTGAACCTTCCACTAAACTACTTGGTGTCATAACTGATGACTAATTAAAATTCAACCTACATGTTAACTGTATCAGGAAAACTCACCAAAAACTGGGCCTCTTGTACCAAAACAAAAAGTTCCTCACTAACAAAGCAAGGATATCCCTCTCACATGCTTATCTACTACCAAGTTTAACTGTACAGCTCCCAAATCCCCACAAACCTTAACTCATCACTCATCAAGAAGTTAGAATCTATATATAACTATATATTTGCTGCAAACCAAAATTATAAAATCTCATCACTGTCTCACTAAAAATATTACACTGGCTGAAATTTTCCCATCAGCTCCCCAGCTCCTGGTAATCCACTCCATATTATATCAACCCTCCTTCTGTCCTGAACTACACTTCCTTGATCCCCTACTACACTCCTTCAAGGACTCTTCGAAGCTCAGTCTAAGACCTACTACAAATCCATCAGCCAAACAATAAAACTGGCAGTAACCTTTACAGCTATAATCCAGCCAAATCATGGAACAAACTCCCATGGGAAAAAACTCTCAACAATGCTAAGGAATTTAAATCTGCCACAAGAATATGTAAGCAGTCAATGGTCATGCCACTGTACTCGCCCACCACAGCCCATTTACTTACCTATTCCTAGTGCAGCACTTCTCTGCCTTCTTCCAGTGATCAAAATTTCTGCCTCAGTTGCACGTCTCACTTCCCACTCAATCTAACCATACTCCCACCCTCATTGTCCCTTCTATTTACCATACTCCCACCCTCATTGTCCCTTCTATTTACCATACTCCTACTCTCATCACTTATTTTACTATTTTTTTCTCACTGAGTCGCCTTTAATTTAAGATATCTCAATATGGTACAATTCAGTCACACCCCTATCTCTAATCAGTGTTTTACTTGCTTCTTAATGAAAATTTAATTTCAATACTCTGCACATTATAGAAATTGTATTTGAACATTATAAATATGTTGTACAATTAATTTTTTCTGGTGTTTATTTTATCCAAATGTTTTGGCTTTTTGTACCTTAAGTATATGCTTTGCTTGTAAAATAACTGTGGAGCTTTTCTCCCCAGGCCTCTGCTGAAAAAGGGCCATCAGCCCAGTTGGACAAATCTGGTCAACAACTGTAAAATAAAAAATAAGGTCAAAGATAGCGTTTCTTACTCAGGACTCCCAGGTTAAGAGCCATCTTGTCATACGAATCTGATAATTAATAGCCCAAAAGGTCAAGGCAGCAGCAGTATATACCTTTTTGCCCAACCGTTCCATAGCCCTACTGTCATCATCAGAAGGAAGCAGTTTAGTAGAAGGCAGTAGGGTCAGCGCAGGGGAATTTGTACACAAACTTAGTCATGAGGCACCTTTTAAAAGGGCTAGAGATTGGGAATCAGAAGCCAGGGCAGCCAGGATTAGAGGAACAGCAAAAGGCTTAGACTCCATCTGGAGGATTACATAGTACTTTTTCTGGATGTCAAAAACCTAAGAACAATCCCTTTAAAGAATTCCATCATATGAGAGAGCACATCCCCAGAGTTCCTCAAATGGAGAATCTGGGCTAATGGACTCTTCCTCCTTAGAATCAAAGTCCAATGGAGAAGGAATCAGACAGAGGAGTATGCAAAGGACTCTTCCTCCAAATCCAAGTCCTCATTCAAAGAATCCTCCACCCTAGGCCTCTTGAGTGAAGCAGAAAACTAAGGGGGAACAGTGACAAACTCCGTGGGGAGGCTTTAAGACCATGAGTACATTAAACAACCCCTGGGTAAAATCCTGCCATTCACACTGAGGAGATATGTGTTTTGTTTTCTGTTTCTTCTTCAAAGGGACGTCAGCCCTAAAGACCTTAGGAGGTTCAGATCCTTGCAAACAATCAATGCAGTGGGAATCACTTCCTAACCAAGAATCTGCAGAACTTTTGGTCCCTCTGAAAATGATCAACCAAGTTTCCCTCTCAACAGCCGTAATAGACATCTGCACAGCCTTCGAGGATGTGTGAGAATTCAGATCCATGCCAGCATCCGATACTGTCCAGGCAGAGGAATCCAATGGAACAGCCAGATGATCCTCTGGGCTTTCACCACCCTAGAGAGAGACATCCACAGGAGGAGGTACAGCAGCCAAATCCAACCCAACTTTCTTGGTAGTCATCTTAGCCGACTGCTGACTTTCGGGATGGGAGGATTCCACCATACCATCCTGCATCAACAACTTGTTGATGTTGGTTCTCTAGGTATACAAACAAGGAGTGGCTCTACGCAGGGGTCTTAGGGACAAACATTTGACAAACTGAGCACTTAATACGGTCATCAGAAGCACCCAAACAAAACAAACTGCTTGTGATGGTCCTTATGGGAATCTGTCTCCCACGCTGACATTTTCCCTCTCTGGATGACATGTAAACTTGCAAATCAACAAAAAGAATAAAGAAAAAAAATGGGGCACTTATCTGAAAAATGGCTTGGTAATCAACACAGACTAAGGAGCGTGTAGACCAGTGACTGAAGATGGCATCCAGACTGGCGGCAAAGTTCTGAGGTATATACATCCATACATCACCTTTATGCCCTACGCCATGAGTATAATTGTGATGTACGACATCTTTAAAATCTTAAGGCTTTGGTATACTGGTCGAACATTGTGATACCCATGGGAGGGAGTCCCTTTAGTGAAGAATTCTGCAACAGGGGTATGAAAGGACATCATTTACACATCCCCTAAGCACTGTTATGACAGGGTCCTGCAACACAGATGCCACTTAAGTTAACAAGTTTATTTTTCTCCTGACATTGGAGCATAATAATGCTGCTCCATGCACTAAAAAAATTTTGCACTGAACTGGTAACCTGTTGCTTGACTGACAGATCAATTCAACATTAGTAGCACACATACTGAAAGTAGGTACTACATGATCCACTGTACGCTGAGGCAGTCACAAATTCAAAAAAGTTTCCCCAGGTGTTCAGTTATGTGAAAATTTCAATTACGACTTTACTTGAATGCAGCCAGTCAAATAATTTAGACTGCGTATTTTTATTTCACATTTTTTTTAACAAAGTAAATCAAGCCTTTTCTGCTTGGTGCATCTTTAGACAGAAGAAAGTAAAATAACTTGTCTTGTACTATGTCTACAAATAGTGACTAGCGCTCGAACATATTTGGGCTGCGTGCTTGGCAGTCCCAAACACTGCACTACTACACTCACTCTCTAAACATCAAATGGTGATCTTAATATTGCTAAAAGTTAAAACCATTGCATTTCTTTCAGATAAAACTAGATGTCAGCATACAAATACCCCTGTCTTTGGATAAACTGAAACAAGATCACCAAAATTTGCAGGCACATAATGGCTATCAGAAATCACTTACCCTTCTATCGATTTTCTTCAGAGCACAGCATAAGAACAGGTAAACTATTATCTACTGCCAAGCAAAACAAAGTATATTATGTGAAAAACAGGAACAGCTAAATGTGTCATTGCAGAAATTAGTATATGTTCATCTGAATGATAGCAAGATACATCCAAAGACGAGACTGTATAGAAAAAAATATACCAATACGAGTCAAGTCCTTTTGGCTTCTCCTCCAAAGTGCTACAGTACCACAAAGCTTGTACAAAAAAGTGAAAGTTATGTTTTAGGCACAGGAACATACACAAATTACGACACTTTACATTAAACGCTCTGCAGAATTTATTTTCATTAGTAAAAACTCTGCTTGCATTGATACTGTTAAAAAAAAGAAAAACGACTGGGGAAAAAAGGTGGCTGAAAAGTGAAATTAAATTATGCAAACCTGAAAGTCTCTTATGACTCCTGTCTGGTAACTTTGAAGTTTTACAAAAGAGAGACACTTTCACTGAAATGCCACACATACAAGGCATCTATTAGCTATTACCAGACTAGATGAATCAGCTTTTTGAACACATTTGCCTCCAGCTAGAAATATTCTAACACTGCTACCTACAGCCACATAAAGTGTCACCTACAAATGATTAACTCACTGTCTCACTAAAAATCGTTACACAGACCAGTGTCAAGTTAGATTATCCAGCCTTAACACCCTAATGTTAGTGCTGTGCCAATAACTGGTTGTTCAGCAAACAAAACATGTGCAAAATGCAATAAAAGTGTCAGCAATGCTGTTCAGAATACAGACAGCCAGACTATCATCCTGTGTTACCACGTTCAGACAGAAAAATAAAGCACCACCAAGATTCTATTGTTTCAGAAATATACTGTGGTTGTTGAAGTCAAAACAGAATTTTACAAACTTACTTTAAATGTTGGGAGAAAAACAAGCATTACTCTGATGTTATATGTTACCCTCAGACTCGTGTTACATTCTGTGTAAAGAATCTTGTTAAAATGACTTTCACATTTTCCAGTCAAACAGCAAACATCCCATATCAGTCTTGTAACATCATGCTGATTCTTACAATGTACTGGAAGCGCTTTGATCAAACAGCAAACATCCCATATCGGTCTTGTGACATCATGCTGATTCTTACAATGTACTGGAAGCGCTTTGATCAAACAGCAAACATCCCATATCAGTCTTGTGACATCATGCTGATTCTTACAATGTACTGGACACGTTTTGACATCTGACATTTAAGTATAACCGAACAGTGTTTTACAACCGATAATGCATTATAATGTTGTATACAACACTGCATTTGCATGCAGTCACATTTGTTAACTTCAGTCCTGTGATATCCACTCTTACTTTGACGGTGACCTGCTAACTAGCTCTCATTTTTCATTGTGGGCTACACAACAGTCTACCGCCATCACAAATGTGCAAGTTACTCTTTCCTCTGATCTTGTGTGGGCTTTTACACTACAACACAATACCACTCTGTGCCTTTTCTTCATACACTGCCTTAAAATAAGAGTTCTGACTTCTCAGCACGAATTTTTAAATCAGGCACAACATTCAGCAGTGAGCTGATCTGAAAGAAAAAGAAAATGTGTTAAGTAAAACATGAAAAATGAAGATATGCAAAAATACCACAATTATCTTAAAGAATGCATATTTACTTGCGCCAAACATACAATCTGTGCCATGACAGCTGATCGCTGGAGTGGTCTCAACAGTAAATCGTGACATTTCAGTTTGCTCATTTCTGTCATTCCAAGCCTCTAGTTTTTTTTTTTTTTTCAGCAGTAGTTTCTTTCCTTCCATATGCACTGCTATCTTGCACCTTGGAAGGTGTAATACAGGCAGCGTGAGCCTAGTATACAAGATAAAAAAAACAAACTAGTAGTCTTAAAACTTCTTGATGAGCTCAGTCAATTATTCCCCAAAATCATGAGAAACGGGTAGTGTTAAAGCAACAAGCCTTTATTCGTCACAGACAAGTGTGCCTCAGTAACAAAAATTAAATATTTTACAATGTTAAACATAACAGCTTTTATAGACTTTATAGGTTCATAGGTTGTTACTAGGCTAGGGTCTACAAGCCTAGCCATACCTATTCCCTGGATATTTCTTCCCACAATATTTACTTCCCTGGACCTCTGTCTAGCAGGGCGACTGACATGATCCCTGGGGTGAATTTCCTACCTCCCATTCAATCGTCAAGGTTCCTTTTGAAGAAGGCCAAGGAGGTGCTCTGCTTGACATGTATGGGCAGTCTATTCCAGAGTATGGGGAGTCTCTGGGTCAGGAACCTATCCCACCAGCATGTTTTGTTCATTGTGATGACAAGGTTTAGATCCCTGGAGCATGTAGCTCTGAGGGAATGGGATTTCTTTAAGTGGAGCATGTTCAACAGCTCAGGGTTTGACATGGCCTTGTATGTTAAGCAGAGATTGCCTCTGACTAGACTATAATGCCACAGAGTACAGCTGGAGGTTTTTTTTTTTTTTTTTTTTAAAAGACGGTCAGCATAGGGCATCTGCTTTAGGCCTGTGATTCTTTTAGTGAGGTATTTCTGTGGCCTTTCCAGCTGTTGCAGAAGTCTTGTGAGGTACATACCAAAATGACGTTGTACTCTATAATGGGACTAATGAGTGATGAGTACAGTGGGACAATAACCTCCTTTTTTTCTGGATGAAAAGCCACATGGAAGGATTTCCTGACTGTTGTGGCAATGTGGTTATCGAAGGCGAGACCACTGGACACCTGTGCCCCTAAGTCTCTCATCACACTTTGTGTTTAGTGTGCCACCTATGTGGTAATTCATGGGTACATAGTTTTTCCCAAAGGGGCTAACTAGACATTTCTTGGTATTAAGCTTGAGCCCATGGCTCTGGCACCAAGCATCTGTTTCTGTAAGGCCCTTTTGTAGAATATCCACATCATTTGGGGATTCAATAATTGCTCCCAGTTTGCAGTCATCTGCACACTTTTGTTAACCAGAGTCCCTTAGTGCTGGCCTGTACTTCAGAGAAGAAGATGCCAAACAAGAGTGGTCCCAGGACTGAACCCTGAGGTACTCCACTTGTCTGGAGCTGGATTTGGAGTCGGCTACTTTTACAGTCTGGGTTCTGTCAGTAAGCCAGTTGGCAACCCATCAAGTGACGTAGGGATTTATGCCCAGCTTAGTAAATTTATCTATGATTCCAGAGTGGGGGATGGTGTCGAAGGCCGTGGCGAGGTCCAGATAGGCTGTGTGGACCGCCTTACCCTCGTCCACAGCTCTGGAGACTGATTCGAAGAAGTCAATCAGGTTCAGCAGAGAAGTTCGGCCCTTCACAAACCCAAACTGGGTGGGGTCCAGTGTTTGAAGGTTACCGATGTCTGTTTATAAGTTCCATGATAATGCGTTCCACGCCCTTGCAGATCAGGCTAGTCAGACTGATGGGACAGTAGTTCCCGGGATCCAAGGTGGTTCCCCCCCCTTGTGGAGTGGCATAACTGTAGCTGTGTGCCACTCAGTGAGCACGAAGCCTGAGGTGAGGCTATGATTAAACATGATACTTAGGTGAGGTGCCAGTTCATTTTGTAGTTCATATAGTACACAGCCCGGGATGTCATCCGGTCCCATGGATGTTGTATTCTTAGCTTTGGAGAGTGTGGTTTTCTACCTGTGTGGCCGTGATTACCGGAATTTGGCAATCTTTTGGTATTGAGATGGGACCTTTAGGGGGTGAGAGGGGAGTGAAGTTGGCACTAAATCGATCTGCCAGGATGCTGGCAATATCCTTGGGATCAGTATATTTAATGCCATTCTGTTGTAGCTCAGAGCATATCTGAGCATTGCCATTTAGATTCTTGACATAACTATAGAATGCCTTGTGGTTGTCTTTGGAAACTTTGGCAATTTTATTTTTGTAACTAGCTTTGGAGGATTTTATGAGGTATCTCCGCTTTTTACTGAGGCTGGTAAGGGAGTTTTTTGCATCCTAGGATTTTCCTCTTTTCTGCAACAGTTTCTTACTTCTGTTGTATAGTTTATGGCAGAGGACTACCAGACTGACTTCCTTTTTTTGGAGGAGAGCGTCTTGGCTCTATTTGGGATGGCACGATTCATGCACGAGTGGATGTGCTCATACAGTGCCTTAGTGCAGGATTCAGCATTCAAATGTTCAGCTCCTGTCTGCATGGGTGCCATGAAGTTTGTAACTTCTGAATTGAGTAGCATGAAGTTGGCTTTGGAGAAGTTTTTTTACAGACGTTTCCTTACTGGGGGGGTGGGGTGGGGATGGGATGTGGATGTCAAGGGTGATTTACTAATGGTTAGACCTGACCAATGAGGGGGTGACCACTGTGTGGAGCATCTCCACTGTTGGTAATGACCAGGTCTAGGATATTGGAGCCCCTGGTGGAACAATGGATTAGTTGATCCAGGGCATTGGAATTTATGAATTCCAAGAACCGTTGGGAAAAGGTGTTGGTACCAGGGTAGTTTTCCAAGTTAATGGCAGGGTAGTTGAAATCACCCAGTATTAGGGTGTTTGGTTGGATCTTAATATTTTCCAGTATGTTTAGAAAGGTGTAGTGAGAATCTTGGGGCATGGTAGGGGGGGTCTGTAGCAAGCTACAATTTGGATTGCAGTCTTATCTAGTGTTAGTTGCACCTGGAGAATTTCAGATGCAGTGTGTTGGGCAACTAGCCTGGAGGTGTGAATATTCTTGGCGAATATAGACACTCCTCCACCTTTAGTGTTTTGGTCTTTGTTTGGTGGCCGAAAAGTGTGGTAAGAGTTGTAGCCTGGTATTGCAGGGGTGCTTTCTGGAGCCTTGAACCAGGTCTCAGTTACTGCACAGATATCTATGTTCTCCATATTTAGGAGTGCCTCGAGAGAGTGCATTTTGAGGTTTAGACTTCTAGCATTGAGTAGCACCACCTTCAGATTTTGCATGCTTGTATCTGTTACATTGGTAGTTTTGTCCTTTGAACCTTGCCTAAAAAAGGCACTATAAGGGTGGCAACAGCTTTAGCCAGTAACCTGAATCTCAGGGGTGACAGGTGCAGACCATCTCTGGCAAAGCATCGTGGTTTTGTTGATCATGTTGTCCTAGGCAGACAGATACTGAATCCCCTTTGAATGACACCAGATGCTTAGCCAATTACTGAAGTCAATCTTTTTGTCCTTATACTGTGGTATCATTCTGGGTGAAGGCAGGATGCTACTCAGGGCTAGGGTCATACCTGTCTGGGCCACATGATCCGAGCGCTCTTCCATGTCTCTTTTCATGTAGTCCAGTGAGGTACGTCTCAAGTCATTTACTCCAACATGGACAATGACAGAGTCGTATTTGTACTTGTTGTGGAGTGACTTGAGTGCATGCTTTATGTGGTGGATCCTGGCACCAGACAGGCAGCTGACTGTAATTTTTTCTTTGTTCAGCCTAGTGAGTGGGACATCAGTGTGCCTGACTATAGAGTCACCTATGACTAAAGTGTTGGGTACGTTGTCTTGCCTTAGGGGCTGCTGTTGTGTGGCACACTGGTGTTGTGAGCTGGGTGTCACTTTGGTTGTGACTGGTGTTTGTTTGCGTTTCAGCTTCGGAGGTCCTTGCTGCTTGGGCAGGTTAATGTTAAGGGCCTCCGCATATGTGGGTTTGGTGTTGCTATGTGTGGGTGTTGATGGTGTGGGTTTTGAAGGGCTATGTGTTGCTTGAGGTGTAGTGCAGGTGTTAACCTTCCCCTCTTGACTGTCTAGCACAATCTTGGCTGGAAAGAGCTTTGCTTCCAGTTTGGCTATGCAAGTGCATCTCTCGCAGGTTGCAGTGTTGGATGGTAGGAGGAGAGGGTTGTCTGTGTACATGAGGCAGTTGCTGCATTGCCCCACACTATGCCCAGATTCACCAGGTGGATAGGAGAAATCACCGGAAGCTGACCCTTGGACATGCCTGTTTAGGTGCTTTTTTGTAAAGTACAAGAGCTGTTTTCCCTTACCTTTGCAACATACTTTGCAATTATAGGCTTAGTGCCTACGATTAATTTCTCCTTAATAACAAGGAGAGTTGAGTGCTTGTATCAGTTTAAGGCTTTCTAGTGCTTTCCAGCAGATTCTAGAGCAAGTGCTAGTCACAGGGATTCAGATTTTAGTGCAACTACTGAGAAACCAGCTAGTTCTAAGGGAAAATTTGAAGAGCAGACTTTTTCACACCTGGACTAGTTTAACAGTAGCCCTGTGGTGCTGCACAATGCGAAAAATGTGCAAAAACATGCATTTTTAAACCAGAGAGTTGAAAGGGATAGAAATCAGGCTAAAATTACAATTTCAGAGCTGGAAACCACCCCTCTCCCACTGGTAAGCAGTAGGACTTTCCTCTACCACAGCAAGGTCTGGATAGCTCTAAACACAGAAAATATTTCAAGTTCTGAAACCAGCAAAGCCTAGGATCTGGGCTATACTAGCTAGGAAAGGAGGGAAACGAGCCAACAAGATAGTATATATTACAGGCTAAACAATGCAATTATACACTAAACAAACACAGAAAAGGCTAATTCACTCGAGTGTGGAGCCCAAAACAGTAAATACAATTAAAACTCTACAAAATTAGCAATTTAAAACTTTTTAAATGAAGCAAAGCAAGTGCACAACTGAAAAACGATTTAAGAGGCAGTAATACAGTAGAATAAGTAGCTAGTCTACATATACAGAAAAGCAGCTAAAATGCACAAACAATTCAGATGCAGTGCAACCTAGAGCACTTTAGTTGTAGCAATATTACGGCAAATACAGTTTTAATAAATGCACTAAAATATACTCTATATTTCCAAAATGTTTGAGAAGCACAGTCAAAACACAAAGAGATTCAGGCAATTTTTTTTTTTAAGGAAAGGATGAAAGGAGGAACAGAAGGAAAGAAACTAAGTGGGTTGGCCTTCTCAGATGTTCTCTCTGTATTAGGTAGAATGAGCTAATGACACTAGACTGGGAGGAGTGTCCAAGATCAAATTTAGAGTAGGGGCGGGCAAGTGCAAGGCCAGCAGGTATAAAGACAAGATTCCAATAAGGAGGGGGGAGGGAAAAAACACTACAAAAATGTTCATCACAAGTGAGCCAATAGCTATAAGATACAGTACAAGCATGCAGTATACAATAAAATTGCTATAAATATCTAGAATAAGCAACTACTACTACAGGCTCCTTATTGCTATACATCACAGATCAGTTGCTCCTCCTCAACTACTACTCTGCTTTAGAAGTAGGTGTGAAAAATATATGTATTGTTTACTGTTAAACCCATCTACTCAATGCCAACTATATAAACAGGGTCGTAAAAGTGCATTTTAGAACAGCAAGTACCCACCCCCACACACTACCACTGATTAGGTCATACTAAATCCTAGTTAAGGAAATATTTTTTCTAAACATTTTTTTGAGCTATAAATAACTTCGTATTTATACACACTAATATATATTAGACATGTTTATACAGATATATATTTACATTTATAGTGCTGTAGTTAGACAATGTTTACGGTTATAAAGCTATGGTTTTTCTTGCATCAATCTAGTTAACTCTTTTTACTTCTCTATCTATATATATGATTTTACTTCTTGTCACACACCTGATGAAGGCTTCATTGCATTAGTTAGCCGAAAGTGATTTTAGTTAAAAAGTCAGTCTCTTTATATGTATGTTATTTTTATGTATAAGGTATGTTTCTCTTAATACCTGATCTTGGAATGTGAGTTGCAAATAGATAAGTAGAGATGTGAAGTTGTTCCATCTCGCCGTTCATTCTTTACTGATGAGTTTGGAGCCGATCCCTCGGCTCCGAGTTGGCCAACTGCAAAGCTCGGGGTCTTCAAGTAGCTCGAGGCAAAGTCCCTATCCGATGACGCACCTAGAGTTAAACCCAGATCTAGTTTGCCGCTGCAATAGAGCAGAGATTCTGCATTAGCTCGGGCCAGTAAAACCGTTTTTATTATTATTACTTATATTTAGATAGTTTATAAAGCTGTTACAGCTTTCTAGTGTGTGTTTTTCTACATTTTAGTCCATTCCCTTAGTGTGATTTAAAAATTTCTTGCTGGCCTCTTGTTTTAGGCCTAGTTTAAAACTTTTTGCCAAGTAATAGTGTGCGTTTAAGTGAGTGACCTTTTGTCAGATATTTTGGCCAATTACTTACATAGCGTATATTTTTTGCTGTGTGGTGTGTTTAGATTAGAAAAGGCTTGATTCTATTTTTACTGTTAGAGTTTTTTGTAGTTAACAGTAAATTTGTCTGAACTAAAATATTTAGACAGTGTGTTGCATCTTAGCAGCTATCCCCCTTTTTTGGGCATAGTCTGCTCATTTGTGTTTTCAGACAGTTACTGGTGACAGCAAAGGCTTTTTCTGTCACTTTAATAGTACATTTGCATTTGTGTGTGTATGACTTAGCCTGATTTTATTAAGGCTTTTTGGTAGATAATTGTTTGGATATTTTTGTGGTGACAGTAATTGTTCTCTCAGACTTTCAATGGCTGACCAAGACAAGCAACCCAAGTCTGGTTTCAAAAAGTGCCCAAAGTGTGGCCAAAAGATGTCGTAACAGCCAGCCATGTAAACTGTGTGTACTGTCTAGGAGCCCTGCATTTGCAAGACAGCTGTGCTATTTGTCATTCCTTCACCTTAAGGGTCCTGCAGGAAAGGAAAAGAAAACATATAGACAGAGGGTTGTTGAAAAAAGAAGTTATGTTCTTACCATAACGTTCCATCTGAGTAGTAGACTTCATTCTTCTGCACATATGGGTATACGGATCCGAGCCAGCAAAACTTTTCAAGCATCAGCTCCAAGTTTCAAGCCCCTCCCTTACCTATATTACATCACTTCCTCCTATCTATCCCCAGATTGAGTTTGCTGACACAAGTGGCAACATAACCACAATCCTAAACAGGAAAAACCTGAAAGTGAGGGGGATGGAGGGAGGGAAGGTGCAGAAGAATGAAGTCTACTACTCAGATGGAAAGCTATGGTAAGAACATAACTTCTTTATATCTGAAGTAGTTGACTTCATTCATTCTGCACATATGGGACAGAGTCCCCAGCTATTATTATTCCTGGGAGGACCTTATGGAAGGATATTCCTGAGCACCGCAGAGTCAAAGGATGCTCTCCCTCTAGAAATAAGATCCAACTTATGAGAGATGAACATGTGCGAATTGGCCCAAGTCGCTGCCGCACAGATATCATCTAACGAAACTCTTGACCAGAAGGCTGCAGAAGTGGCCATTGCTCTAGTGGAATGAGCCTTCAATACACCAGGAGGAGATAAATCTTTGTCCTTATAAACCTGTGCAATACAGAGTGTGTGATCCACCTTGCTAAGGACACTTTCGAAACCGCTTTGCCCAAAAATGGTTTTGAAAAGGAGACAAACAATTGATCCGACTTCCGGAAGGGTTTAGTCCTATGGAGGTAAAAACGAAGCTGTCTATGGACATCCAATAAATGAAGCTTACGTTCATCTCTATTTTGGAAATTTGGGAAGACGACTGGCAAATTTATAGATTTGATTAATACTGGCTGCTGAGGACGCCAAAGGAAGGGTTCGTACGCAGCAAAACCCTATCCTTGTGGAAAACCAAATAGGGGGGCAAGGAGGACAAAGGCTGCAACTCAGAAACTCTGTTGGCTGACGTGATGGCGACCAAGAAGGCAGTCTTCCACGACAAAAACTTCATCGGAACTGAACTGGCTGGCTCGAAGGGGGGAGAGGTCAAAGCCTGAAGGACTAAAGTCAGATCCCAGGGGGGCACCGTTTCTTTAACTGGTGGTCGCAATAAAAAGGTGCCCTTCAGAAAAGCTTTACACAATTTGGCAGAAGCCAGAGCAACCTTATTTTCACCCATGTGAAAATTAGAGACGGCAGCCAGCTGAACCTTGATGGTAGAAGCACTTGCGCCTGATCGAAAAAGATCGGCCAGAAAATCCAGATTGACCGGAACGGGGGTTGTAAACGGATTCAGATTGCGCTGAGAGGCCCAAACGCAAAAACATCTCCACTTGCTATTGTAGAGTTTCCTAGTGGAGGCTGTAAGAGAAGCTACCAGAATACAGGGGACAAAAGTCCGGGAGTCCTGATGATCATGGGAACTGGAGCAGCCACACCATCAGCTTGAGATTGTCCAGGTTGGGCAGGGGCAAGCCCGACGGGTGAGAAATCAGATCCGGGCATGGATCTAGAGTCCATGGAGGAGCCAACAGGTGAGACCATAGGAAGGGAAACCACACTTAATGCGGCCAGAAGGGAGCTATGAGAATGACTTTGCACTGCAGCCGGCAAGCTCTCTGAAGGAACTTCAGAATAAGAGGTAGCGGGAGATAAGCATACAGTAGACTGGGAGGCCAAGCATGGACTAGAGCGTCCCTGGGGACATCCCCAGGAGGGGGGATAAGAGCGAAGAAGTTGCTGCACTTCGCGTTGGAAGGAGATGCGAAGAGATCGCAGCAAGGGTGACCCCAAACATGGAAGATCTTCTCCGCCACTGATTGTTTAACAGACCACTCGCAAGGCAGAAGGATTGCCCTGCTGAGACTGTCCGCTAGAATTTTGGACCGTCCCGGGATGTGCGTTGCTATGAGAAACCGGCTGGTGGATATGGCCCACTCCCAAACCCTCATGGCCTCGCGACAAAGGGGGTAGGATCGGGTCCCTCCCTGTTTGTTTATATACCAGACTACAGACATGTTATCTGATTGAATGGCTACCGTCCCCAAAGGTAGGACAGGGTGAAAGGCTCTCAACGCTAAAAGCACTGCCCTCATCTCCAGGACATTGATGTGTAGCTTGGTCTCTGGAGGGGGACCACGTGCCCTGGACCGTCCTTCCCAGGAAGTGCCCCCCCCCACCCAAGCTGGGAAGCGTCCATGGTCACCGTGGCGTGAGGTGGAGGGGCTAAAAAGCAGAGCCCCGCAAAAATGTCCGCTGACTGAAGCCACCACTGGAGTGACATTCTGCATGTCTGATTGATTCAGATGTGGAAATTCATTGGAAGGTCTAGCCAGGACCACTGAACTGCTAGATTCCACTGAAGGACTCATGTGAAGACGTGCAAGAGGGAGGATAGAGATTACGGCTGCCATCGAACCCAGGGCCCTGAGAACACCGGCTGCTGAGACTACCAAGTGATCCAAGAGAGCCGATACATGGAGTCTGAGATTTTCTATCCTTTCCGGGGTGAGAAAAATCTTTGACTGAATCAAATCCAACCGTGCCCCGATGAAGTCTATGATCTGAACCGGAGCCAGGTGGGACTTGCTGATATTGATCGTGATGCCTAACTTATGAGCCAGACCGAGGAAGTAGTGTAGGGCCTGACACGAGACGTTTGGTGGATGCAGCGAAGTGCCAGTCGTCTAGGTAGGGGAATACCTGAATGCCCTGAAGTCTCAGGTGAGCCGCTACAACCGCCATAACCTTGGTGAGCACCCTGGGGGCTGGGGTGAGACCAAAGGGTAGGGCTCTGAATTGAAAATGACTGGCCTCTAGCCGGAAGCGCAGAAACCTCCTGGAGTGAGACCAAAGGGTAGGGCTCTGAATTGAAAGTGACTGGCCTCTAGCCGGAAGCGTAAAAACCTCCTGGAGCTCCTGTGGACCTTGATGTGATGGTAAGTGTCCTGGAGGTCTAACAAGCACATCCAGTCACATTCTCTCAAACGGTAGAATGGACTGTAGAGTGACCGTCCAGAAACGGTAGAATGGACTGTAGAGTGACCGTCCAGAATTTTTGTTTCTCTACAGACAGGTTGAGGATAGACTGGTCCAGAATGGGCCTGAGGTCCCCTGTCTTCTTTGACACTAAAAAGAACCTGGAGTAGATGCCTGATCCGGATTGATCTGGGGGGACCGGCTCGATGGCTCGTTTTTGCAGCAGCTTTGAAACCTCTAAGGCTGCAGCCTCCCTGTGAGCGGGTGGAACATTTGGAAGGCATGCTGGAGTTATGGGACATGAAATGAAGGGGATAAAATATCCTCTGGATATGATGCTCAACACCCAGCAGTCTGCAGTAATGGACTCCCATGCCGCTGGATGCAAGGAAAATCTTCCCCCAACTGCCTCCAGAGTAGAGCAGCCGGACAACCCCTCAGGGTTGCTGTGCGGGTCTGTCGGAAAAAGGTTCCCTAGACCCGAAGTTTCTGGGACCCCCTCTGCCTCTGGGACGGCATCAGTCTTGTCCCCTCTGCCCCTGGGGGACGAGTATTCCTGAGTGTCATGAAAGGACTGATTTCCGGAACCACATCTTCTTTTGCCCCTTTTGGTTCCTGGAATAGGACCTCTGGGTGTTAGAGAAGCGGATTCCGACGGCTGACAAAGTCTTTCTGTCCTTCTCACTCTGGGTTAGTGTCTCACAGTCTTCCCAAAGAGGGATGATCCATCAAAAGGGGCATTAATGAAAGACACCTTAAAGGGGTCCACAAATTGACACAGTCTGATCCAGGCGTGATGCCTCAAGGCAACGCCTGTACCAGCAACTCTAGCGGCTCCCTCCATAGCATGAGAGAGGAGACACAGAGGTATTTGTCACTGATTTCAGTGTAGTCATCTTCGCAGTGAAAGATTGCTTGTCCTGTTGCGACGGAGACTCTGGGGATGACTCAGTTCCAACATAAGGTCTCACTGCAGTCAGATGACATGTGCCAAGTAATTCAGTGCACGGATAGAAAATGTCACAGAGTACATGAGCTTCCCAAAACGATCCATCGACCTGGACACTCTGGTGGATGAACCGAGGAACTCTCTTGTGCCAGTTCCTTCTTTGTGGCAGCTGCAACCACCAAAGCGTCTACCGAGGCTCCTTTGGACCATGCCTGCCTGTCTGACGGCAGGGAACAAATTTTGTCTGGCCTTTTGGGTATAGGCTCTACACCCTAGTGGTGACGAGGTCCACCAAAGGGTCCGCTTGAGGGGAGACCCACGAAGTAGATGGGCCCACGCCAAAGGCCTCCAGGAATATGGACTCATTCGCAGAGGGTTTGGGAGCTGACCAACCTCCACTTTGGCGGAGGATCTCCATAATGTCTCCGAATGAGACGTCCTCGGAAGGTGATCTGGGGGAACCCTCTCCTTCCTCCAAGTCCGTATCAGTGGTAATGGACTCAGTAGAGTCCAAGTTCCTACTCTTACACAAGCTTACGAGGTTCCTCTCCAGTGGGACTCTCTGGAGAGAATTCGTAAGCCTTGGGGGTTCCCTGAGGGGAACAACCTTGGGGTTGCTTTGGCATGGGCTGTCCCTGAGACAGGGTAATGGGAGCAGAATCCAAAATCAGAGGGGTCTGGGTAGGATCCGAGTAGAGGAGATGTGGTCTAAACCCCTGGGAGAGAACCCTTTTCCACTGCCCCGAACGTCGATGAAGAGCACACCTCCGCAGAACGTAAGGAAGAGGCTCTCCCCGGCACCGAAGCAGGGATCGGAGCTGACAGAGGGGTAGTCCGGGCACAGAGGATGGGATCCGAAAAAGCGAGATCTCGACCCTCGGGTCAGACACCCCCAACCATGGCTCAGAGTGTCTCCTGGATCCGAGATCGGATCAGAGGAACTCAAGGTGATGGCCGGCGTCGAGGAAACAAAAACCATTGGCGCCGACCCAACAGCTCCGAAAGGTCTCGGACCAGAGAACCCCGAAGCGTCAGGTCGTATTGGGGAAGGAGCAATAGGGTGGAACATAGTTGAAGGAGGACCCTCTCCAATGGGAGAGGGCCCTGGCAAGACCCCCATCTGAATCTGGTTCTGGATGAACCTCGTCATCAGCCTGTCCATATCCAGGTCGGAGACACTCCAAGTCGACCTGGAGGAAGCAACTGACTCAGGTCTGGGCCGGATCTGAGGGGAGTGCCTCAGCTCCGATGGCTCAGGCGAGAAATGGGGAGAGCGGAGCAGAGGAGAACAAGACCTGGGTGCCTTTGAAGAGGCGTTGGAGAAAGACTCCCTGTCTGGTGATCTTTTTCTGGGCCTGTCCCTTTCCTTGTGGCGCCTCTCCTTATCCCTTCTGTCCCCACCTCTCTGGGACGACTCCGATGAAGCAGGCCTGACGGGAGGTTGAGTCCCTGCCTGCACAGTGTCACTGGCTGGGGAGGAAAGTGAGGCAGACTCTAGGACAGAAGCAGGTAGCAGACCCGTAGTCACAAGCTTAGCCCGGCGATCCTTCAAAGCCCTAGGGTTAAAGCCTGAACAAATGTCGCAAGATACAGACAGATGGGCGACCCCTAAACACTGAACACACAGAGTGTGGCCATCGGCTGGTGAGAGCTTGTGACCACACTCTGTGCACTTCTTAAAAAGAACCTTAGGCTGTTCAGCCATAGTAGAAACAGTAAAAGCCCTAACGGCCCACTCACACACACACACTCTAACAGGGATTGGGCCTAGGCGGGAAACCAGAATCACAAACAAAAAACACACAAAAAAAAATAAAAGTTAGTTATAACAACTAACACGACGAACGAACGCAAAGGGAGGAAAAAAGGGAAAGGTATTCACACTCAACTAACACAAAAAGACCAAAAAAAACCTTACCACCTTGCTTAGACCTCAGAGACCATGATGCTGACTCAGAGCGGCAAACAAAATCTGGGGATAGATAGCAGAAAGTGATGTAATATAGGTAAGGGAGAGGGCTTGGAGCTCAGAGCTGATGCTTGAAGAGTTTTGCCGGCTCAGATCCGAATCGGATCCGTATACCTATACGTGCAGAATGAATAAAGTCAATTACTTCAGATCCGTCACTTCAAGAAGCTTTGAGTGACCAAGATGGATCCAAAAAGTCCTCAAAGTCTCCCAAGACTTCGGACTCTAAGAAATCTTCGACTTCGGTTCCACTGCCATAGGAACCAACAGTCTTTTCCTTTTGCAGCCGATCCCCGGTCTTGGAATCAGTGTCCGAAGCTCCCAAGAGTCCATCACTACAGTCGGTACCAACTTCGGTGCACTCTTCTCAGTCCTCTATCAGTCTGTCAGATCTGGATGTGGATTATGTGATGAAGAAGCTGTTATCAGCACTGGCCTTGGCAAAAATTTTATCGGCTTTGACCCAAATGGCTTCGGAGCCAAAGACCCTTGCACCAGCTCAAACTATTCCTCCTCAGAGCCATGATGGTCCTTCGGAGCTGGACCTGTTGATAGTGGAACCCTCGGAGCAGACACCTGCTCCAGTGTCTTCGGCTCTGTGCACTCTGACATCCTCTCTGCCGATCGAGGACTCTAGGAGCCAGCACTCTAGTCGGATCCAGGGAGGATAGTCGGACCAGACTTGTCGGTTCGGGGACTGCCTCTTGGGGCTTCGGCTTGGATGAGCTCAGCTCCTACCTCTGGTTCTGAGCCCACTGTCCCGGTGTCGGGAGTGTCGACGTTTTCTTCAGATCCATCTGTTCCCTCGCATCGGAGCAGAGGTGCTTTTGATGCCATGAGGAGAGTCACGTCTCCCAGGACAACCTTGACCTCAGGTCTGGCTTCCTCCTCCCCTAAAGCACCTGTCTGCTTCTGCCTCACACATCATGACCAAGCGTAGAGACCCAGAGCCTCAGGAAGCCCCATTGGGTGGCCCTTGCTCTTCCTAGACCTAACCAGAAGCTCCCACTGATGAGGTTCCCAGGAAGAGATTGTGTAAGCAGAAACATAGACTCCCCTCAGGAGTCTCTAACATCAGATACTGACTTAGATGAGTCTGAAGGGTCCTCACAGTCCCCCCCCCTCTGAAGATATCTCATTTGCTGAGATACTTGAAATCCTTGAGCAGAGGGGTGACTGACAGTCCAAAAGCCCTACTGAGGATGAGTCAGTTGTCCTGAAGGCTTTCGGGTCTCAGCCCTTCGATGAGCTGGTCTCATGAAGGGCGTGGGAGTCTCCTGATACTATGGAGCTGGTCCAGAGGCCTAATAAATTAATTTCTGTCCCCTTGACAAATCATTTTTAACAAAAGGTGTTCCAGTTGATGCCATGGTGGTGGCTGCAGCCACCAAAAAGGAAATGTCTGAGACTTCTTGGTCTATCCATCCTCCTAACAGGGACTCCAGGATCATGGATAGATATAGGAAGTGCATGTTTAGTTCAGCGACCTTTTCTCTTTGTTCGTTCAACTATTTAACCCATTTTACCAGGTTACAAAGAGATCCCTTTAAGGAGCTAGGAGATACTCTTCAGGGTACAGTAGCTGCAGACACTTCCGACAAAGTTGCCGCCCAGCTTGCCAACCTCAATTCTATAGTAAACACATCCATGAGTCTCATCTCTCATGCAGCTGATGGAATGAGTGGGGCAGCAGGTACAGGAGTTGCTCTTAGAAGACACTCCTGGATGCGCTTGTGTTCCTTCGTAGAGCCCATCAAATCTTCCTTTGTGAATACTCCCTTTGATGGCTCGTCCCTTTTTGGGCCTAAAGTGAAGGAAACCTTAACCAGGTGTGAACAGGATGGAAAGACTCTGCCTGCTGTCGGGGTCCGTTTTTCCACCTCTACCCGACCCTACCCTAAAGGTCAAAGTGGAGGAAAAATGTGGTTCCGAAAAGCCCAAGAAGCCTTTCAGGACACACATGGTGAACCCCCCCCCCCAAAGGCAGAGGAGGGGGCAATGATGGAAGATGTCACCCTCACGGTAGACGGGGTCTGCAACACCACGGTGACAGAGATCACTTCTCTAGGCAGCCCTACCAGCACTCGTAAAAGGAGGTCCGACTGTCCTGCTCTGGAGGCAGTTGGGGATTGCTTATCTTTGTATCCAGATGCCTGGCTCAAAACAGCACAAGACAGCTGGGTACAAAGCATCATTTCCAGAGGATACTTCATCCCATTCGCCACACTCCCTCCACCCACAATAAAAATCCTGGACGTTCCACCCAGTTACGGGGAACAAGCAACAATAGAGGTCCAAACGTTGCTAACACAGAGAGTCATCCAACCAGTCCCAGATGACCAGACAGGAATCCGTAACTTTCTCAAGATTCTTTCTGGTTCCAAAGAAGAAGGGGGACTAGACACCCATATTGGTCCTCAGCAGACTGAATAAATATGTAAAGAAAGAAGTTCTGGATGGTCACGCTTCAGTCTATACTTCCCTTCTTAGTTAAAGACAGTTGGATGTGCTCGACAGATCTCAAGAATGTGTACTACCACATAATGGCCAGGCCATCCAGGGATCATCTGTGCTTACGGTTGGGAGCCAATCATTACCAGTTTCGAGCCCTGCCCTTTGGTCTCACTACAGCCCCCAGAGTGTTCACCAAATGCATGGCAGTGGTCACAGCTCACCTGAGGCGCCTAGGATTCCAGGTGTTTCCATACCTAGATGATTGGCTCCTTACTGCCACCACCAGACATCAACTCATTCAAGCCAGGGAGTCCACTCTGTCACTCTGCAATCAACTGGGCATTACAATCAACTCAGAAAAACTGCCTTGTCGCCATTGTAGCATATAGTTTTTATCAGGGCAGAGATGGATACCACCACCACCAAAATAAGGCTTCCAATAGAAAGTCTTTCTTCTTCATCAGCATGTTAGCTTTGATATCAAATGACAGAGCACCAGCTTCAGAAGTTCTGAAATTATTAGGCATGATAGCAGCAATTTTAGCCATACCACTAGCTCATATGCACATGTGGATACTACAATGGATGTTGTTCACTCAATGGTCTTACCAAGAGCTGCCCATGTCTCACACTATAATGATCCCAAACTCCTGCAAAAAGGATCTTCAATAGTGGTTGACCTCACTTCATGTTACGACAGGCTGCCCATTTGTGCTACCCCCTTCAGCGGTCACAGTGACCACGGATGCTTCCCTGATTGGGGGGGGGGGGCATTTCAGGGAAAGACAACCCAAAGAACATGGACCGATCAAGAGACACATCTGTATATCAATGTCCTGGGGATGAGAGCAGTACTTTTGGCATTGAAGTACTTTTAGGACTCTCTCTCTGGGTACGATTGCCATTCAGACGGACAACAGGTCAGTGGTCTGGTATTTGAACAAACAAGGAGGAACCAGGTCTTACACCCTTTGTCGTGAGGCTCTCAGAGTATGGCAGTGAGCTGTTTCCACCCAGTGCTTTCTGTTGGCAACGCACATCCCAGGGAAATCCAACATGATAGCAGACAAGCTGAGCAGTGCAGTCTTGTTGCCCCACGAGTGGTCCCTCAAGAAAGGAATATCGGAAAGGATATTCTGCAGGTGAGGCCTGCCTTGCTGCAACCTCTTTGCCAGTCACATGAACACGAAATGCAGAAGCTACTTTTCCCTGGTTCCCCCTCCGGGAGAAGCCCCAAGGGACGCACTCGTACACGATTGGCCTCCAGGTCTCCTCTATGCATTTCCACCAATCCCGTTGATACCCAAGGTTCTACAGAAAGCAAAAACCCTGGGAAGGACCATTATCCTCAACGCCCCTCATTGGCCTCATCAGATTTGGTTCCCCTTCTTTCGACTTCATCTTTTGGAGGACCCTTGGATTCTGTACCCAGTTCCGGACCTCCTTACGCACTCAGAGGAACCTTATCCCTCTCTGCAGTCCCTGAAGCTGATAGCTTGGCTGCTCCAATTCCCATCACAGCCAGGTTCCACAACCTCTCCAATGAGGCACACATATCCTTTTATCCTCTCATAAATCTTCTACTAGGAAGCTATATCTTAGCAAATGGAAAAAAAATTCTATATGGGCCTCTAAAAACAACATTGATCCTTACCAAGCCCCTATGGCCTCCATTTTAGAGTTTTTGACTATGATTTTTAACAAAGGAGCTGCAACAGTTCGTGTTCAACTGGCTGCTATTTCTAATTTTCATCTTGGAATTGAAGGACTGAATATCATGTCTCAAGTTATCCAAAGCCTTTCTCAAAGGGACCTTTCATATTAGACCACTTGTGAAATCTCCCTATTCTCCATGGAATCAATTTTATGCTTTCCTGCATAATTCTTCCATTTGAACCAGCTTCCTCTTGCGACCTCAAATTTTTGACATGGAAAACCATCTTTCTGGTAGGTATTATTTCTGCCCGCAGAGTGTCAGCTTCAGGCTTTATCCATCAAGCCTCCATATTTGATATTCCATGCTGACAGAGTTTCACTTAGAACAAACCCCTCATTCTTGCCCAAAGTTTGCACTGAAACCAATCTCAACCAAACTATTGATTTGCCAGTCTTCTTCCCCATCCATTCAAACATCTTAAGAGTATATGCTGCACAAACTTGACGTTCACAGACAGCTCAGATTTTATTTGGATCGAACAAAAGATCTCAGAAAATCAGACCAGCTTTGTTTCATTTTCAGACTTCAGGAAGGGTAGACCAGTGGCAAAAACAACTCTGTCTAAATGGTTATCTGATTGTTATCACCTTTGCTTATTCAGCTGCCAATATGCCTTTGAATCATAAAATTAAAGCTCACTCAACCAGAGTAGTTCTACATCATCTGCTTTTTCTGCCAGTCTTCCTACTGATAACATTTGCACAGCAGCCACTTGGTCAAAACCTCATACCTTTATCACTCATTACAAAGTTGATAAGGCCTCCAGGGACAGGGCCTCCTTTGGATCCACGGTCTTGAGAAATATACTCCAGTGAGCCACCAGAGATTCATATTGCTTGGGACATTACCCATCAGTAAAGAATGAACGGCGAGACAGAACAACTTCCTATAAAGAAATTATGTACTTGCTATAACGTTCCATGTGAGTTGTTCATCTCACCTTCATTCTTACGTCCCTCCCTAATACCCCCTCCTGGGCTGTTAGATGACAGAGAAGCTGGATCCATCCTGGTTGCTCAATCCATCTATACCCTTTGTGGGAGTGAAAGAATGACATACGGTATTATATGCAGCAAACAAGATCTGAGATAACTCTAGGTGCATCATGGGATAGGGTCTTGTCCTTGAGCTATTTGAAGACCTCGAGCTTTGCAACTGGCTGACCGAGCCAAAGGATCGGCTCCGAACCCATCAGTAAAGAATGAAGGCGAGATGAAAAACTCACATGGCATGTTATGGTAAGTACATAAACTTCTTTTTTCCTTTACTAGGATTTAGTTTGACTTAATCCGTAGCAGTGTGTGGGACAGAAAATAAATATGCATGCCTGTAGTAAGTGATTAAATGTATGCACTGTAACTGTTGAAATGAACATATTGTAACAGAGGGTGCTGGAAGAGAAGAGGTTAATCACAGTCCAGCTGCAGCTAACTTTGAAAAAATGTTATGAAATTAAATTACTGGGCCTAGGCCATAAAGATATCTCAGTTTAGAATGAAAAGTTTAGAATGAAGCCAGAGTCACATTGTATGCAAGTATAGTTTGTTAGTCTCTGTAGGAAGAGCAGAAATGTTAACATTGTTTTACAGCTTCCAGATACTGCAATAAACTTTAGGAAACCTTGAGATATGTATTGTAACATGTGCTAAACCTGGCAGTTTTCAGCCACGGGGGATAGCATGGGAACCAGAAGTCACATGACTAGATGTATGTGATATTCTTGTAATCTAGGACAAAAATGATATTTAATACTAGATGAGACTGAAGTCACTCACCTATTTCATCTTGCCTTGCTCTAGTAAGTGAGCCAGGGAATAGTAATTCTTGAGATCACTCAGGAAAATGTAGCAAGATTAGTTAAGTACTGCTTTTCTGTATCTGTGTAAATCTATTCATCTGTGTTATTTTAATATTTCCTGTGACTAAAACAGAGTTTTATTGTAAATAAATATTTAGTATTTTCATGTTCTTTTATTATTAAATACATTTAAATATTTAATTGTGACTGGTCCTTTAGAGACTATTTTAACCTATCAGAGTACTCAAACTTATTCAGGGACACTGTGGGCACTCCTGAAAGCCTTACTGAACTGGTCAAAACACTACCATTGGTATTAATATTAATTTCAGTCAGTATAATTGGGTACCCTTGTACGAGCCTTGGAGTAGCTGGTTTTGGTGTATCTGGTGGCAGTAACTAACTTATAGCCTGGGTAAAAGGGCCATAGCTAGTAAATCTGTGCCAGCCTTTCCTGGGTGGGTGCAAATCAAATCTCAGTGTTTTGTGTGTGTGTGTGTGTGTGTGTGTGTGTGTGTGTGTGTGTGTGTGTGTGTGTGTGTGTATGTGTGTGTGTCAACTGCTTGGAGCAGGGACACAAAGATATGATTTCAAAGAGAGGGTGCTGGAGGACTTGGCTTGGACACTCGGCTGAGGACTCAACTCTATAGCTGTGCCAGTGAAGAGTCTTATCGAGGATCTGGAGGGAGGCAGAAATCCAGACCCCAGACTGTGTGTATTCCCCTGTACGCTCTTAAGGGAAATTGTGCTTGATGCAGAGCACTGCATCCGGAAATGCTGTGTGCATCTATTTTTGTTCAAAGTGAATGCCCCTCTTCAGTGTCAGTGGTGAGGATTCAGGCTCCTTGATTACTGGCCCAGAGAGGGGATGCCACACCCATCTTCACCAGTGTCTCCTTAATCTGGTTTAGAAGGATCTCCTGAAGCTTAAGCATTTGAAAATGGCAAATAAAAACTCTCATGGGCCGCAGTAGCAGAAGGGTACACTTTCCTGTCAAATTTGTCATGGGTCCTTCCTTCTCAATTTGCTAAGGGTCCCTAGAAAATTAACCTTTAGCTCCTTTAGGGCCTTGAGTTACCACCTAAGGACCCACCACTGGATTTCTAAACAAGAGTCTATGGGAATCCAGGACCCTGCAAAAGCAGTCTGGAGCAGGTGGCTGGGAGTCAGGCTTCAGGGAAGAGTAAAGTGGGACATCATCTATCTCTAGTACTAGAGGAATAAACAAAGGCTTATGCTCAGGGAGTTTCAAAATCCTCTAACCCTCTTCGTAGCTAGAGGGTAGTCCTGAGTTTCCCAGTTCAAGTACTCCATTTTATGGTGTCTCACCAAGTGAAACCCTCAGGTGGAAAAGGACTGGCAAGAATTTCAGTCTCTATCAGCATATGAAACAATGAAAATTTGGGCAGCATATATCAATTCATCCTTGTCAGAATCAGAGACGTCAGTGGAATCTTGGGGGGGGGGGGGATTGTCCCACTTACTCTTCTAGCAGGGGTTTTGGCAGGACCGTGTTGCTTGGATAACACAATTTGAAAGAGGTCCTCAGCTACTCTGAACAGGTCCTGCTAACAGGCCTGGTATGAGTGAGATGCAGAAGGCCTAGGCTGTGGCAAGCGGGAAACATTTTTAATCCTGACCTTTGGTTTGGTTCTGTATGTGTTAACAGAAGTACTGGGGCAAAGTCAGGGTGTGCAGCAGTGACCTTTGATGATCTGCTGACTCCTCTCTTACCTGGGGTATTCCAGTACCCTCCTCAAAGGATCTAGTGCTGATGTCAGAAGCAAAGGCCTGGAAAGTGATCCAAAACTCAACTGATGAGCCAAAATAGAGGGGACTTCTAGAATAAAGAGGTGAAAGCCTAAGCCACACACAGTCACTGGAGGGGACTGAGTGTGCCTCCTTTCCATGAGTCTTGGTGGACTGGCAGGTGGTGAATCATTGTCATCTGCTACCCTAAGATGCTTAGGGTGCTTTTTCCTTAGTCTATGAGAGCGGTCAAAGTCAGCGGAACTGTCAGATGCCATACTATGTGAATGCATCTAATGCACTTCTTTATCTAAAAACTCAGCTAACAAGTTAGGCCTATGTTTAATAGTTTGACTACAAAAATTAACACAGTGAGGACAATCTGGCACATCATGCTCTGGGCTTAAGGAAAAAAAAAGTATGAAAGTCTTGATGTAGAATTTGCTTTCCACACTCAAGACCAGTATATAATGTACACAAGAAATGTTCCTCAATGGATCACTTAGTTTTGGAAGATCTCTGGCAAGGACCGACCAGCACTCTACAAACTGGATGCATCAGGTACCAACTTCATTGAAGAACTGAAAAAAAGGCCCCAGGTAGTGACCCTCACAGCACGGCATGCTCTTATCAGGCAGGAAACAACCGCAGCCCTGGAAGAGGGAGCAATGTTTTTGGTACTCAGGACAGTAAAGGCCTAACACAGCAAGGATATCCCATAGTGTTATTACTGCAACAGTGAAACATGATAAACATCACGGGAACGGGAAGTGAATGAGAGAATATGTTAAAGTGCCTGTTTTTTTCCTTGCATTAAAAGTACAGAAAACTATTCAAAAGTACTGTTGTTTTCTTCAATGTTAACCCCAAAATTACCTAAACACATTAGTTATTTTAGAAACCATATCTTTTTCAGTTAGTAAAATACTGCTCAAGCACTGCAGGGAAGAATTAAGAGCTATCCCTGTGTAATTTTAGAAAAATGGTGGAAATGGTATAGAGGAATCAATTCATTTGGCTGCTGTGAACAGATCTCCAAGAGCGGTCATCAGCTCTCTCTTGCAATCAATGGAGCCAACTAGGCTCTAGATACAGATGTTGTTTCCAATGATAAATGTCGATCATCTCTTAAAACATCAACTGGAGAAAAAAGCAGGATATGTGCTGTTGAGGGGACAATGCTTGTATGGACACAAGCTAGCATGCATGGCATTAATACTCCCAACAGCGGAGCAAAGGGAGCTAAGTGAGTAATGAGTGAACTAATTTTGCTTCACCAAAAGAAAATCAGTGAGTTCAATGTGAATGAGGGTCCTAGGAGAATGATAGACATAGCTGGTGAAACAGGAGTCGATTCTTTGGATTTATCACGTAATGTGGTTTTGTCTGAGACAAGACTGAATTTGTCAGAGACCCAAATGATGGAGATTTCAAATCAGTTAAAACTGCATACATTTCACAGCTGTCAAACAGGCATTGCCCATTCATGCCTAGATATTGTTTTATAGTGGGAAGACTTTGAAGACCTTTGCAGAAAAGAAATATTACAATTAAATAAATGTGAATAACTGACAGAGTAAGGTTTGCAGATATTTAACAGAATTTGAAGTACCAGCAAGTATACAGGGAACTTAGAAACTGAGCAGATGCAAATTACAAAATGCTATTACAGAAAGAAACAACCACCTAGGTAGTATAAGTAAATTTAGAAGGGTGGTCCTGAAACTGACAACCTTGAAAATACTTCAAAATTATAGAAATGCCTAGCTTAAAAGTTAAGACAAGTGTGGACTAGGGTGGCGTTCAAATGTAAAGGATTTAGAATCAGATCATATAATAAGATGCCCCGAGAGAATTGTAGGTGTTTTTAAACTGTGCTATGAGAAGCTGTAGAGGGAAGACAAGGAGGTGTGCTGCACTAAACAAGAAATAGTAGCATAGCGTTCCTCTACCCTCTAACTCAAGTCTAAGAGGACCCACTGCTAGCTCCTACCAATTTTACATCAGCGAAAACCTAATTAAATACATCACCTCAGGTCTCCCATAAAGAGAGACCATTGTTGACAGGGTTAGTCAAAGTAAGCCAATGTGCAAATAAATAAAAAGTCTAAGCAACAATTAGGGAAATCCCAACGAAAGGAGGGCTGAAATAGAAATTTGGAAACTCTGGGAGGAAATTAAGAGTTCTACAAAAAATATTTAAATCAAGAGCTGCATGGGAAGGGGTTCCATGATCATGGCGGAAAGAAACACGCTTACATTGATAGATGGAAAATACCGAGAAGTCCACAGTCATTCAGACTCATCTTAGTTCTAAATCAGGATTACAAAATATCTGTGGGAATTCTGGCAGCCAGAATATACAGTGGATATAAAAAGTGTACATACCCCTGTTAAAATGCCACGTTTGTATGATATAAATAAAATGAGACCACAATACATAATTTCAAAACTTTTCCCAACTTTAATGCAATTCAATTGAAAAAGGGGGAAAAATCTAAAAAACGTACAATAAGCTGGTTGCACAAGTGTGCACACCCTTAAACTAATATTTTGTTGAAGAACTTTGTTTTAATTACAGCATTCAGTCTTCTTGGGTACACACCTGCCATCAATTAAAGAAACTCTGATTAACCCCAAGTAAAGTTCAGCTGTCCTAGTAGGATTTTCCTGACATTTACTCAGTTGCCTGCTACAGCAAAAGCCATGGTGCACTGAGAGCTTACAAATCAAAGGGATCTCATTGTTGAAAGGCATCAGTCAGAAGGGCACAAAACATTTTCACAGCATTGGATATACCATGGAACACAGTGAAGACAGTCATCAAAAAGTGGAGAAAATATTGGACAACAGTGAGGGTGCAAAGAACTGGACGCCCCCCCAAAATTGATGAAAAGACAAGATAAAAACTGGCCAGGGAGGAGAATGTTTTCACCTTGCTAATAAATGATTTCCAATTAGTAACTTTTTTGCCTTCTTTAATACCTGCTGTATGTTCTCAGAAAATATGCGCCTAAAAGGTATTAAAATGACTTCATTCAGGCAGTTAGTTGCAGTTGTTTCAATATTGGACTTAAACTCCCATGTCTTGTGAACAGTTGAAGTATGTGAAAAAGCTTTTCCAGGCCTTCTTGCAGAAATTTGCCAAATGACTGCTGTGACTGGAGTAAACAGACCTATACAAGGTTCTCTCATGGCTGAAATTTCTGGAAGGCCCACCCCACAGGTTCAGGTTCCATTAAAGTGTCTCTCTCTCCTGGTCCTGCTCAGGTTGTCTATGAAAACATTTTTATCTGACAGGACGCAAGATGTCCTCAGAGTAAGATTGTGCTGAAAAGTTATATCCCAGGCTACTATGGCTAGTCTGCAGACAGGGCAAGATTTAGTTCCCAGTTTATATTGCACATGACTATGTTGTTGTTTATAACCACTTGCAGTGGTCCTGGGACCCATAGATGACAGACCATTTATTACTGTCGATGCCTGTTTTACACGTGCGCATTTGGTCCTTGCCTTTTTGCTCTCTAGACCCTGCACTTTTACTCCCATTGAAACTGCTCCCCAACCACTGTCTGGGACGTCTGTAGTTACAGACTGCCTGAGCTGGAAGGGAAAATTGGAGGCCTGCATTCAGATAAAAAGTATTTTTTTTCCCCAGCAAAGTAATTTTGGAAATCTCAAAACAAGAATCTGGAATGTCAGGGAATGTTGATGTTGGGACCATACTGACTTTAGGTACCACTGTTTTTATTTCATGTGGAGTCTGGCTAGAGGAATCATGAATGCTATGAATCAAAGTTTCCTGAGGTCTTGGTTTGAGTGGTAAAATTTAGGAACCGATTTATTTTTTCTTGTGGAAGAAAAAGCTCTTTAAACCAAGGTATCTATTAGACATCCCAGGAAAACAATCCTGTGAGGAGTCAAACAAGACTTTTTGATGTTTTACTGAAACCTCATGATGGTAAAAACTACAGGATGTTATCTATACTGCAGTACCTACCTTTGGGAAGAAAATGGTCAAGTGTGCCTATTGGTTTGAAACCCACACTGAAGTGCTAACACCCCTGATGGAGAAGAGACGAGCACTGGCTGCATACTGGTCCTCACCCAGTGAGAACTTGCAGGCACTCTGGTGTCCTCAGAGTTAAGTGCAGAAGTTAGCTCGGTGGTGTGGAAATTATTATTGGCTCCAACTCTGCTTCAAAATTCAGAAGGCTGCGAATATTGGTAATACGTGGGGAATGTATTATGTGATCAAAAAAGTCATCTGTCCATCACAAAGGAAGATTGGCCCACTTAAGTCAGCCACAAGCAAGGTCTTAAAGGACAGAACCAAGCAGATGGAATGCTGGGTGGAACACTACTCACAGATGTATGCCAGACAGACCATAGTTACGGACACGGGCCCGAATGCCATCAAGCCTCTGCCAACTATGACTGAAACTGATGCTCAGCCCAACTTGGAGGAACTCAAATATGCACTAAAAGCACTCCTCAGTAAAAGCCCCCAGGAATCCTTCAATGTGCCAACAGTATCCTAATCTCAGAGCTGCATGCAATACTTTACCAATGCTGGAGAGAAGGTGGTGTACCGCAAGATATGAGGGCTATTAAGACCGTTATTATAAAAATAAAGGCGACAAAAGTGATTGTAACTATTGTGGCATCTCCCTTCTCTGCACCATGGCTCCACGAAGCAACACTTTCTTACAGAGAGTTTACCCAAAGTCTCAAGTGTGTTCACAGCAAACAAGAAAAACGCAAGGGGGGGGGGGGCAGAGCCTGAATGGCTAACTGAAAGCAGCAGTATTTTAGAACTCCGTATAACTAGTTAAATAAGGCAGGAAAAAATATTCTTTTTTTTTTTTTTAAAGTATAAAATCTTATAGATAAAGGACTAATTTATATAATTAGAAACTTTGGTGAAGTTTTACAAATGATTTCCTGTCAAAAAGCTTGGAAATATATTCACTTGTTAAAATGAGCAACTCACAGAATTCTCACCAGGATGCTGCCTTAAAGTAGGAACTGCAACAGATGACATCTACCCAGCAGGAGTGGTCTTTGAAGATGGACGATTTTAAAGAGAACCTAGAAAATCATAAACCAAGCAGTCAGAAACAGGCCGACACCACCACCAGACAATGATAACAGGAATAGAGGTTTCTCTACATGACTTAGAAAGCAGACTTAAGGAAGAGGAAAGACAGAAAGAACTGCTTCTTAAAACACTTTGCTGGTTAATGAAATAGATGACTTGGAAAATAGGGAGAGGAGAAATAACATCAGGATTTTCAGATTACCTGAAAACACAGAAGGTAAGGATATTATTGTATTTTTATCAAGCTGGATCCCTGACTTTTTAAATTTAAAAGGACTTTCCTTTGGCAGTGAAAGGGCACACAGAGCTCTTGGGAAACCTGCCACCAACTCAAACTCTCCTCCTAGGTCAATAATTATCAAATTTCATTCATATTTGGACAAGGGACTGATTTTAAGATCTGCTTGGAGGAAGGCACCTCTAAAATATAAACAGAGCCTGATAAGATTTGATAACGACTATTCATCTAGAATAATGGACCAAAGGAAAAAAGTGTGGCCAATGATAACGTTTCTAAACAAAATAACATCAAGGCACAACTTGCATATCCAGCTAAGATAAGAATACTGCATGCCAACGAGATGAGGACTTTTATTGACTTAGAGGAAGCCTCTTCATTTATTAAAACTAATAATGTGATTACTTTACCAGAAGATATGGATTGGATGTCACCTTCTCTCAAGAGAACAAAAGAAACAAATGTCTGGACAGACGTCAAAAAGAAGCAAAAGACTGATACTGTTACAGCCAAATCTCTGAAAGCATCTACTATGATATGAATTGTTTTAACATTACTTTAAAGGACCAATTTTACTGCTTGGAATTTTAAAACAAAGGTAACTACTGGAGTCTTTACATTTTTTGAAAACAGATGATACTTGAGTCTTTACATTTTTTGAAAACAGATGATACGAGAGTTTTCACATTACCTCAGGTATATTTATTTATTTATTTATTTATTTTACATTTTGACGGGATGGGGTCGACTAATTGGATACATGTTTTTTTTCAGAGGCCGAGGAAAAGCTCCACAGAGAGAAGATACACAACATATAAAAAATATAGTAAAATAAGTTTACAAATTACTAGATAGGTTTTACAATAGTTACAAATTATTTAACATTCATAAGTTAGCCTGCTTGTATAGTACCAACAAAAAATTGTACCTAGGTATGCTATTGCATCTCAAAGTAAATACAATCTAGTTTCTTATTGACAGTCTTTTATTGTTTGACTGATATGTTAAGTTAAATTTTGTTTGTTGTCAATGGGGGACGCCTAAATAGTTTGGTGTTTGGTGTCAGCTCGATTATGGTACCATTATTAGACTGAGCGAAGAGAAGATGCAATTATCTTGTGCTGGAGTTGGGAGAGTTGGAGCTGAGTTGGAGCTAGAAAGTGGGAAGAATAGCTTAGTTTTAGGATTTTAGGATTAAGGATGAAGATTCCTCATTTTTGTGTCATAACGTTATTCTGGTGTTTTTTTGAAGGAGTGACAGAAATAGTTCATTTATCCAGGGGTACTGCTTTTTTTTCATTTCTAAGTTGTAAACGAGGGTTTTTAGCTTAGACCAATTACAGGACTTGAGTTCAGCTATAAATTGCTGAGGAAATTTCTTCTTGTTCTAACCAGTCTATGTATATAATATAAGAGGGATAAGAAGGTTCCTAGCTATATACATGTCTAGAAAGGAAAATGGTGATTTACTAATGTAGATGACCAGGTGTTAGGTTAATTTGTCTAATTAACTGCCAGGTATCTGGGAGGAGGAGATATAGCAAATTAGGATGCGATGCGATATTCTGGGGTGTGGTTGTTAGGCTAATAAATGTAGAGCTGTAGTGAGATCAGCTGCTTGTGCAGTAACACTGAGGAGTTCACTTGTTTTTAACACTATAACAAACAGTATATTTCAGGTAACAGTGTAACAGTCCGTTTGATAACAAAACACACTAATATGAAACAGGGTACTTTTTCTGGCACCATGTGCAGCTCCTCAACTAAGCTCTCTGTGAACTCTGAAGTTTCTGACCATAAAAAAAGTTTTTTTTAAAAAAAATAAAAAAACTGCCCATACTCCATGGCTCTAACTGAAGATTTCTCCTCCATTTGTAGAGAAGCTGTACTAGTATATCGCGGCTACCCTAGATATCTTCTCTGTCTCCAGTTCTCAAATTTGCATGCATATTTTATTTTATTTTCTGTTTCTCGTTTCTTAAGCCTAGCCTGCTTTCTGACTGCTTAAATTAAAGATTAAATATCCATTTTTCCTTCTTTCTTTGAGGGAAGGAATGGTGACAATGAGTCAGGATACTACAATATTTGTCAAGTTCTATGTGAAATGTAAACTCTAGTCTTCAATCAAGGACAGTTCAATTCTTCAATCCACCACATAATCATACAAATAAAAAATACATTACAGGAGGAGGATTACACAGCACATAAAATATTTATACTGTAAATCAACATACATAGTATGTGTGTATTTTCTCTTAATTTTCTTTCTCTCTTCTCATTTAATTTTAACTGCATCTTGTCCCCCTTTCTAAACTCTCTCCTATTTACTATACTAATATAGTCTACATATATTTAATAACTCGCTATCTATATGCATAGATAAATGTTGTTGTCTTTCGGCTTTTCCTGGTTAGGGGTCACCACAGCAGAACTCCGGTCCGCTAATGATTGGCGGTAGATTTTCACGAACACAGAGATGCCAGCTCGACGTCCAACCTTCAATGAAGGCACGCCCTTTTACGCATGTCTTTCGAATGCCCACCCAACCACGGGGAGGACATGCAGACACCACACAGAAGGCACTCCCTGCACTCTAGCAGAGAATCAAACGGGAGAACCTCTTGCTGTGAAGCAACAACACTACCGCTGCACCACCGCGGAAGTCCCATATATTGACATACACAGATAAATAATAGTCTAAAATAATCTAGTTTTACAGTAGACTAATTGGAATAGTGAACTTAATACAATATTTATTAGATTAATGATAGTCACTTATGCTTATTGGGATTGGGGACATGTTCGTGATTAACTCTGAATTGTTCCATTTATGTACATATGTCCTTTGAATTATTTCCTTTTAGTATTAACAAATACATAAAGGAGGGAAAAATGTACTGCTGGTTAAGAGAAGTGAAGCTTTCGTCACATTCTATTTGCGTTGCCATAGCAACAGTAAACTGCAGTTTCTAAGGACACTGTGAATCTGCGAAGTGCATTTAGCCTCACAGATAACAAATAAGAAAAGGTAATGTTTAGTTATTAAAATGAAAAAATAACCTAACAAGGTAAAATAAATACATAATAGGATTATTTGTAAATATTTTATGATTTATCCTCACTGGATTACATATTCCTGGAAACACAACTGGAATGTTCCCAAACTACATGTGCACTGAAATGTAAACTGCTTGATTAAAATGTATTATAGCAATAACCTACGCCTGGGTGTGGGTAATGCTGGATTTACCCACGGTTGGCGTAGACCAAACAAAGCCAACCGTGGGTAAATACAGCATTACCCACACCCAGGCGTGGGTTATTGCTATTATACAATGACATTATTTAAGAAAAGAAATAATTACTTTTCTTAAATAATGGCATTGTATAATGCCTGTTTACTGCCCTTCCACAGCTGTCTGGTATTCTGCGGCAGTTCTGATGTACTGCGCGTCTGCGCAGTACATCAGAGTTGTGCAAAAGCAACGGAGAATGCAAGATCTCCGTTGCTTTTTTTTACTGTCTCGCTATGTTAAATGGGTTTAACATAGCGAGGCAGCTTTAAAATAAGCAACGGATATCTCCGTTGCTTATTTTAAAGCTGTCTCGCTATGTTAAACCCATTTAACATAGCGAGACAGCTTTAAAAAAAAGCAAAGGAGATCGCAAGATCTCCGTTGCTTTTTACACACTGTGTCACTATGTTAAAGGAGTTTAACATAGCGAGACAGCTTTAAAAAAAAGCAACGGAGATCTCCGTTGCTTTTTTTTAAACCTGTGTCGCTATGTTAAACTCTTAACATAGCGAGACAGTGTTCTATACTAACGGAAAAAGTCCGGGTGACCGGACCTTTTTCCATTAGTATATTGAGGGATTTACAACGGGCACGCTGGTTGGGCTGGCCAATCAGCGTGCACGTTTTAGGGGAGGCATTGTATAATACTCAGTTTAACATGCTGATTTCACAAGCTGTCTGCACTGAAAGTTACATTTTATATGTTACTTGAAATTGTCAGTCTAGTGCACATGAAAAGATACATATTACTTTTTGCAACAGGTTATCTTTGCAGTTACCTCACACTCTGTACAAACTCACTTGGCAACTGATAGCTATTCATTTAAAATATCAGTATAAATATTAAATGTGCCCTTGAAATGCTATTGACATTTTGACAAAATATAATCTGAACTGTAAACTGAATGACTTGAAAGAAGTGAAGTAATGTTCTTGTTCTTCAGTTCTTGACACTACAGTAAAAGTAAAAATATATATTCACAAGGAAGTACTGAAATGTTTTAGTCTTCCAGTTAAAATAGCTTACTGTCAACATTTTGCGATATCAGAAAGTTTGAAGAGCTAGGAAATTACTACTCTTTGTCTTTATGATGATTATTAGACAGATGTTAGACTCTGCTTAGTTTAATGAATTGTGACATATGTTTATGAGGAAAAGTGGACTCAATTACTCACATTGGACTACACACATTCCAGGAAACGCAACTGAAATGTCCCCAAATTACTCGTGAATTTAAATTAAACTGCCTGATTAATAAGCATAATTTACTTTAACAACCTGAATCCATAAGCTATCTGCTCTATATATGCAACATTATATATGTCACTTTCATATGACAGTCTCTAGAGCACACAAAAAAATACATATTTTTGCAACATGCTACATTTGCACTAACCATATATTCTAAACTAACTCAATTGGCAACTGACAAGTTATTTATTTGAAACATCAGTCTAAATATGAATTGTGCCCTTGAAATATTGTTCCCTTTTTGACAAAACAAAACCTGAATTGAAAAAGGAATTTGAAGAAGTGAAGTGTTGTACAGATTTCAAAGACAGCTACTGACACTACAATATAAGTAGAAATGTATACATGCAAGGAAAAATTGAAATGCTTTATACGTTTAGTTAAAATAGCTTATTGTTAACTTTTTGCTTTATCGGAAAATTTAGAGAGCTAGGAAATTATTTCTAACTTGTCTTTATGTTTACTAAAGTGATGTTAATCACCGACTTGTTTAATGGATTGCGAGTCATGTACAAGATGGACTACTGAATGTTATTTCTGTTTGCCTAGGTTTGCTGAATTTCTTTTATTAGTACTGGTTTAAAACAAGGGAAATCTCTGTTTTTGGTCAAGGGAGGAGAGGCTTAAGAGTATTCTAACTGCCCCATACTCTAACTGCCCCAAGAACTCTCTAAGATGCTCTAAATACTACTTGATTAATACTTACCTAAGGTAAGTCTTGATTACCATATAGGTCTCTTCACATTCATTCTAGACCTGATGTAATTACCCATTCTGGAAGCAGGAGGTGCCCTATGCAGGATGGGAATTGTCAGGGTGATCATAGTTCATTCTTAGACTCTGCTTTGTAAATCTATAAATATGTAAAAGCACTGCACAATAGAATGTAGGGCGCCTCTACTCAGAGTCAGGATACCACTGATAAACCATGTCTTTTCATAAGTGTAAGTTGAAGTTGGTGAGCTGAAGAGTGGGAAAGTAAAGGAAGACAGTACACCTACAGTAAATTCATACTTCATTGGTAATCACTTATTGTCTCCTGCAGAGTCCGTTTAGTCAAATTATTTTACTAATAATATATTTGTTGTTGGCTTAGTGTATGCTCATCTGTTGCATTTCATTTATCCAAAATGACATATCTGACATGTTTGGGAATCTCTTAAGGGTAACTAAACAGTGGATATTTTTTAAGTCAACATAATTGTTTACGCTACTAACATTCCATCCTGATATATAAAATACTATAGAACAATAATAGAATACAACATTTCATATCTCTTAAGAAAATTCTCCATATAATACTTTAACATATGGAGCTAAGTTGATATTGTTTGCTAAAGGTACGAGTGATAATCCAATAGATCTATCTTTATCTATTGGACTAGGAATGACTTTCATTCCATGTTTAACAGGAAATTCATATTTACTTGTATTTGACACTTTAATTAATGTTTTATAGAAGTACTTTTTTAAAGCTTGACCAGAATTTTACCCTACTTATATTTAAAGAAAAAAAAATTACACTCCCAAGTTTATACACATAAAAATAACATTCAATGTCATTAGAGAATATGGTACAACTACTATAATCAAAAAAAAAAAAAAAAAAAGCAAAAAGTTTCTTCCAACAATAACTTAAAATGGATTTAACATTCTTATCATTAAATACTAATGGCTTAAATAATGTAAATAAAAGATCAAACTTACTAAAATATTTAAATCTAAATAAGGCACAAGTAGTATTTCTCCAGGAAACGCATTTTAAGACTAATGATAGCTTTATTTGGAACGCTAAGGACTATACAGTCTTAGCATTATCCTCCTGTAGAACAAAGACAAAAGGAGTATCGATTCTCTGGAAGAAAAACAATCACTCCAAAAGTTATTTATAAATATGAAGACAAAGAAGGTCTACTAGCATTTGTTATAATAAAATTTAACAACAGAATATGGACCTTAGCTAATCTATATTGGTTCCCAAGAATTGGAGCAGGAACTGTTAAAAAAAAAAAAAAAACACCTAGATTTTATTTCCAGCAATTATAAAGGAAATCTTATACTGGAAGGAGACTTTAATTGTACCTCAGAAGCTTCTGAAACCACCAAGACGTCCTTTTGCATAGCAACTATTTCAAAATTCTTAAAAAAATGAATTTCATTTAATTGACACTTAAAATAAGATGATAAATCCTTATTTTTCCATAAAGACCATAGATTTGGAACACAAACCAGAATAGACAAATGCGTAGTTCAAGATTTACAAACAAAAATCCTCAACTTCTCAATAGTTCCATGCCCCTTCTCAGATCATGACTCTCTGATAATGAAGCTCCAAAGAGTGTTTAAACATTTAATCCTCTCAACTAGAATTCCATCATATATCAGGAAAATTAAAGAATTTAGACCCTGGATGTTGTCAGAACTACAATTATTTCCTGAAATTAATAATACAACAGAAATCAGTAGAGTCATGGTTTGGGACTCATTAAAAGCGTATCTATTTTGGTAAGACCCTTAGCTGGTACAAAAACAAAGTTAGAGAGTGGGTATCTGAATCATTAGACTTACAAACCTGACTCTTGACAGCAAAATCTAAAAAAAAAAATCAGAATTGTCCAGAAGTCAAAAAAGAAATAGATGAATTAAATAAAAAAATAATAAAATTCTAACACACAAAACTTGTCTAGCCTTGGAAAAATTAAAAATAAAGTCATTCGCCACCTCCCCAAGATATCTACATAACTTATCTACAAGAATTAAAATACAATCTAAAGCAAATAACATTAGTAGTATACATCACGAAAAGAAATGGAAAAAAGTGTCAGATATAGGAGACATCCTTGAAGCATTTCGATTCCATTATATGGAACACTTCAAAAAAGAAGATTTAGATACCAACCAAATAAACTTAGATACAAACCTTATCAATATTAAAACAAATCCCGAAAACTTAAAACTAGACCTACAAAAACCTATATCCTACAAAGAAATTGTTGACAAGATAAAAGAAAGTAAATCTAACAAAGCTCCAGGGATAGATGGTATAATTACAGAAATTTACAAACTCTTCCCTTCAATAGTAATCTCCCTTTTTCATAAAACTTTGCTAGAAGTCCAGTCAGAAGAAAAATACCACCCTCATGGAAATATTCTTTCATAACACAACTCATACAGACCTATATCATTAATGAATAATGATTACAAAATATTCATGTCAATACTAGCTAACAGAATGAAAAACCCACTTTCAAAGACAATAATGATCAAACTGGATTTTTATATAACAGGCTACTTACAGTTATAGATTATGTGAATAAAGAAGACAGAAACACTTGTAATCAGATTAGACATCGAAAAGCCTTTGATGCCCCCAACTGGGAATATCTATTTAAAACTTTAGCATTATTTGAATTTCCTCCTCCCTTCATCTTATTACTAAAAAACATATATATTAATAACTTATCCTACATTAAATTAGGTCCTATCACCTCAGAATCTATCCATATAACAAAAGGTACTAAACAAGGATGCCCCCTTTCTCTTATTTTATTTGCTTTGGCTAGAGAAATATTTGCAGAAATAATATGCAATAATCCAAGAATAAAAGGAATAGAAGTCTATGCCCAGTACATATCTAAAATAATGCTTTTTGCTGATATTTTATTAACCCTATCAAACTCCAGAGAGTCATTGGGAGAGCTAGAAGTAATGGAGACATTTTATATGATTTCATGGTCTACACTTTAATAGATCAAAATCAAAATTTCTATTTTTAAAGAAAAAAGAACTACAAGTTGCAGATAAATCCATCACAGAAAAATAAGAACTTAAGCTAAATTATTTAGGAATAGTGTTATGCAAAAATATAAACAAAACATTAATTATAAAAACATTATTGAAACAAACCAAGTCCTCCAGCACCCTTTCTGTAAACCCAGTGCTTCATGTCCCTGCCCCAAGTAGCTGACGCACACAACCTGAGAGATTTGATTGTTCACACATATGCACCTGGGAAAGGCTGGCACAGATGTGCCTGCTGTGCCCCCTTCGACCCAGAGCATAAGGTAGTTATCACTGCCACCAGACACTTCAAAATTAGCTACTCTAAGGCCCTTAAAGGGTGTCCCAATTATACTGTGTAATAATAATACTAATACAAATGGTAGCTGTTCACCAAGATGGCTAGGTCTTCTGGAGTGGCCCAATATAAGTACTTACAAAGGTTAGATACTCTTTACAAAGACTAACCACAATAAAAGTTTTAAATACATTTAATAACAAATAATAAAATAGCATCTCTGTCACTGCTGGACAGAGGCACAGCAAACTAATGGGTATAGTATTCTCATCCTAAGGGGTGGTGAAAGCCACACACACTCTGGCTAGGCTTATAAATGCCCTAGGGCAGATAGCCTAGTATGAACCTATGAACCTATAAACCTATGAAAATACTGAATACACATTTACAAGTAAACCACAGAGCTTAAATCACAGGAAATATTGAAAAGAACATTGAAGGACAGACTCAAAGAAAAACAATATCTAAACTAAGCTTCACTATATTCCTGACCGAACTTTACTGTTTCCTAGTAACTTACGTAAGCAAGATGAAATACGTGAGTAGTCTATGTAGCCAATACTCTATGCTCTGAGATTTCTCTCTGTAAAATATAATATTCAAGATGACTTGCAGAATGACTTAATCTTATCACCTCACTCTAGGTTCCCCTAATATCTCCTTTTGAAGTTTGGGACAGAAATTTAGCTGCTACAATACACATTTAGAGATTTTATGGCAATGCCCAAGAGCCAGAAACATTTACAACACTCCCCGCTTCTTTACAAAAGCTAAAAGACAATGGCTGCTGCCAGACCTACACAGTCTACGGGCCTACTCAGTTCAATGATTTAACAACTCACTTACATTTCCCTTATTTTCTTACAATAAGCTAGCTGGTCAACCATTGTTGTGCCAATGTCCCTTAACACACAGATTTACTTGAATTAACATAATACATGTATGTTCCTCTTCATTTCAGCAGGGTGCACTGCTGATGCATTTTAACACAATTAACAAGCAGAGCTCACAAATACACTTTCAGCACAAACATCTGTACACATCAGTTTGCTATACCAATGACATACAATTATTTATAAAATTCCAGCTAGCTGTGCTGGCAGAAGTCATACATCCACTGCCCTACTTCTCCCTGGCATGGCTGGCAGTACCTCCTATCTTCACAGCAAGCATGAACTCGGAGCTCTCTCCATTAGATTTAACACCTGGTATTCTCTCACCTCAGACACGTATGACTGGAAAAAGGAAGTGAAGGAAGCTTTCGCTGTGTGTGACACTACCTTGGCAAGGACAGCAGAGGATAAGACAGCTCTCAGAAAGATCCGTGTCTATGACACCACATCAACATCTGCCTACTGCTGCTCAGAGAATGTGGAAATGTCTGCCACTTTCAGACTGGACTGCACAGCCACAGAAGATGCTTGACAGTCCAACAGAGGTGCAAATCCATGATCCTAAGGAATCGAAGGATGCCCACTACTGAAATCTCAGTCTGTGCAGATCACTCACACAAATGAAAAATACGTGACACTTTGAAAAAGACTGTGCAAAGATAAGCAGGTCAGCTAAATAAAGAAAATGTCAATGCCTTAAAGTCTACAGAAGGCAGTGGATAACTCATGAGTAATGCAGAGAACTGAAGATTTTGTGTGTCTGGATCACATTTTCAGAAACATTTGAAATCTGGTGCTAGACAATCCCTCAACTGTAGTGCGAGTAGAAAACTTAAATGGGGAGCGAGGTAACAGGTCATAGAAGGATAACATTTTGAACACTGGAACTTTCACAAACTGGTTTGGAAAGGAAGTATCTAGGATTGGATACCATGAGGTTTCTTTCTTTGGTACCAGAAACATTCCTGAATGAAGAGGTTCTTGCTGAGAATGAGGGACAGCTTTCATCACCCCTTGATTAGCAGACGCTGAATGACAGAAGGAAAAAGAAGTTTTATTTGGCAGATAAGGAATTTCCCGAAGTGAAGGGAAAAATTCCCAGTGCCATCTGAATCCCTGATGAATGACTCAACCCATTTGTCAGAGATTATCTGCTGTGCAAGACAGAAATATAGGGTTAGATTCTGCGGAAGAATTAAAGGCTTCCCAGGATGGGAAAGGGGGGGGTCTGTAGGTAGTCACTCAGACAAGTTAAGACTGGCCTCGTTTCTGGGGATTTCTCCCTTCTTTTTGAAGCCATCTTGGCATTGTCTTGCATTTGACTGCTTACCAGCAGTGTGATGCATCTACTTTAGTGTTTTTTTAATGTTGCAGAGGTAGAGATGTAAAACTCTTGACAAAATTTGGAGGAGAGCATTAAAACCTGTGAGACTCTCCGAATCAGCTTCCCCCTCCCATCATACATTTTAAGGGCTTCTGCAGCAGACTGTCCAAATAAAACTATCAAAAGAACTCAAAAAAGCAGTTTTTACATCTTCAAGAAGTTTTTGTACATGAAAAACAAGCTTCTCATGGCTGTTCCAGTAGCAGCAGCTTGGCATGTAGCATCAGCCGAACCATAAGCACACTTCACGAAATGCTGTGTCACGTGGGACATGTAAGATTACACAAAGATATTTTCAAACAAGGGAAAACGAGCCACAGTGTTCCACGTATTCTCAAAAGAGGCAAGCATAATGTTTAACATATGGGCTTGACAATTAAGAATTCTAAAAACTGTTGCAGAAGAATATACTTTGTTCCCAAATCTTTCAGAGGCTTTCACATCTCTGTCAGAGGTGGAGAGGAGGGATTAACATTTACCAGATGTTTAACAGCAGCTAAATTTACCAAGAGAATCACTTCTGGGTAGGATCTGACATTAAGCAAAAAAAAATTCTAAGTCTAAGGAACTTTATACAATTTACCTACTTTCTTAAAGGCAAGCAGACTAGCTATAAGGCAACTTACTGCTGTAATAAATAAATTCTCCAATTCTGGAGGAACTGGAATAGTTTCAGGCAATAACAGTATTGATAAAACATGGCATTTCATTAATGACAGTTTAATACAAAGTTCTCACTAAAACAACTAATTCATTGTGGAAATGGTTTCAGAAAAATAAAATTGTTCTAAGTGACTACCAGAACAGACACTGCCAGGGTGTAAGAATTAGAAACCTGAGGAGAGAAAACAGCTGTCCCTTCACAATCATCTTCCTGTTCAATGCCCTGAACATCCTCAGACAGCAAAGAATTCCTTTTTCTCTTACCACCACCAGAAATGGTAGGGTTAAGAACCTGCACTAAGCCCAATAAATCACTTGTGTCCAAAGTAACAGAGAGAGGCAAATATCTTTTTGCTGTTTTGAAAGGAATTTCTACAGAAGTTACACTTGACAGGTAAAACCTCCCTAAGGGAGGGGCATCTCAGTCTGGCTAGGCAGACAGGTATTCTCGGTTGCTTCTTCCAAGACCAACAAGAGTAGTTCTCCTTTGTCTGCACAGGGCTCACAGACTGCCATAGAGGCTCTGTCCAACTCCCAGTCAATGGTGGCTCTAGGGACTACACCAGAGTGAACCAAGGAAAAAGATGAATGGTCTGAGAAACAAGAAATGGCCACAGAAGCGTCATCCTTCAGCTAAGGCAATTTAGTAACCACCAGACATTATGGCTGGAAAAAGATAAAACCAAAGAATCAGTAGGTTGCTCCATTGTGAAGCCAAAAAAGTGCCCGAATCCTAGGGAAGACTAGCAGCTGTAGTTGAGGAAACAGGAGAGTATTAAAGCCCATGTTTTCACCAAACACAGTGAAAAAAGTACTGTAAATACTAAATTAGCTTTCAAAAGTAATTTACGCAGCTTTCAGAAAGGGAAAAAATAATTTTAACAAAAATTTTCCTCAAAAGTAAAGTAACGCTCCTACTAAAAAGTGACTAAAGTCACATGATGTAACAGTCTGTAAAAACAATCTGGCCTAGTTTAAAAGCAAAATTTTTGAAGAAAAAGTCAACTGTCACAAAAATAAACTGTGGGAGTTTTTATTCCCCAGAAGGGAAGTTACCTGCCCAGCAATGGAGAAGCATTAGCTGAACATCAAACCTTGAAAGCCAGCAAGAGGAATGTTCTACAGTGGTAAGATAGCTCTGAAGGACATGGCACCTAAACCAGAGTTCTGCTTAAGCTGGTTAACTGTTTGGGTGCATGGAAGGTGCCCTTAAACTTTGGAAGGTGGCTAGCTGTTATACCATTAGCAGAATATAACCCACATAGCTAAAGCTACTGCATTCACTAATCAAATAAAAAAGTTATGTACTCAACATAACGTTCCATCTGTAATGTTGATTTTTCATCTCCTAACATATGGGTCCGGATCCAATCCATCGGGTCTGAATTGGCAGTTACCAAGCTCGTGGCAACCAAAAAAGTTATTGGACACCTCCCCTTACCAGCAATAGATCTCTCCCCATCACCTCAGATCTTGTTTGCTAGAATTATCCCCATAAAAAAAAAGGAAATTAACTAAAGTCTGAAAATGTTTAAGGAGACCACTTCTGGAGTATTGGAGATCAAGAAAATGCCCTGAAATTTTGCCTCCCAATCAATTAGAAAACCCAAAGGTAGGGGGGGCTTGAGGTAGGGGATGTGAGGAGAGATGAAAAATCGACAATATAGATGGAACGAACATTATGGTGAGTACATAACTTCTTTATTTAATACTGTCAATTTTTCATCTCGTCCTCGATATGGAACAGAGTCCCCAGCTTCCTTTATCCTGGGCGGACTCATGGGAAGAAGTTTCTTAGCACCATCAAACCAAGGGAAGCTCTTCCCCTGGAGACCAAATCCAACCTGTAATGAGTGGTAAAGGTATGATGACTGGCCCATGTGGCTGCTGCACAAATCTCATCCACGCAGCATTAGTCTGGAAGACTGCAGATGTGGCCATGGCCTTGGTTGAGTGAGCGCGAATTGTTTTGGAAACATTTATACCTTTTGTGATGTAAATAAAAGAAATGCAATCAGATAGCCATTTTGATAAAGTAACTTTGTAAAGGCAATTTACTTGCTTTCCAAAACTCTAGTCCTATGCAAATAGAAACGTAATTGTCTATGGACATCCAACAAATGAATAATATAATCACCTTTGTTGCTGAAGTTAGGAAAGAAAACAGGCTAATGTATGACCTTATTAATATTTGTTTGTGAAACAACTTTTGGCAGAAAGGAGGGGTTGGTATGCAGAGACTCTGAAAAATCTGATATGGAGGCTGGGAAGATCGTGCCTGGATTTCTGATATTCGTCTTGCAGATTTAATACCCAGATAATTTTCCAAGATAGAAATTTAATATCACAAGTCACTGCAGGTTCAAATGGAGGCTGAACAATTAGACATAGTAACAAATTAAGGTCCCATGGGGGAGAGGGATCCTTGTGAGGAGGCCTTAACAAGTGGGTCCCTTTTAAGACGGCTTTGCAAAGTTTGTGGTAAATGAAAGAGAAATTATCCTTCCCAACACGAAAATCTGAAATGGCTGCTAATTGTACTTTAATTGTAGAGGCAGCTGTTCCATTATTAAAAAGGTGGGCTAAGAAATGAATAGGCGTTGAGGGGATCTACATTATGCTGTTGAGCCCAAATTACAAACATCTTCCATTTACTCCTATAAAGATTTTGAGTGGATGACTTATGAGAGGTCATCAAAATATAACGGACCGGTGAGGAGTGCATGGGTTGTCTGGCAATCAATGGAAATGGAGGAACCAAGCTGTCAGCTTGATGTTGTGAAGGGTGGGATGAATCATTCGTGTCGGATGTGACAGCACGTCTGGAACCGGATCTAGGTTCCTTCTGTAGATGCGGCCTGAGTAAGAGAAACCACATTTGTTGAAGCCAATATAGGGAAAATGAGGATTACTGTTCTCTTCAACCTGCTTGCTTTCTGAAAGAATTTGGGAATCCAAGGAATTGGGGGAAAGGCATACAATAGATGGGGGAGGCCAATCGTGTGTGACAGCATCCCTCAAGGACTCCCCCAATGGTGCGATTAGGGCAAAGTAGCTGCTGCATTTGTTGTTTATGGAAGATGCAAAGAGGTCACAGCAACGCTAGCCCCATCTTTGGAAAATGTTCTCTGCTACTGCCTGGTTGAGGGGCTACTCGTGAGGTATAAGGATAGATGTGCACAACTTGTCTGATATCATGCTGGACTTTTCCAGAATGTGCATTGTGACAAGAACGCGGTTGGATGAGATTGCCCATTGCCACACACTGAGCGCTTCTCAACATAGAGGATATGATCTGGTTCTTCCCTGCTTGTTTATATATGCAAGACCACTGACATGTTGCCTGATTGAATCACCGCTGTTCTCAGAGGAAGAGCAGTCTGAAATGCCTGCAATGCCATAAGCAATGCCCTCATCTTCAGGATGTTTACGTACATATTGGTCTCGTTTGCAGACCACGTTCCTTGGATTGTCTTCTCCAGAAAATGCGCCGCCCCCCCCCCCCCTCTAGGAAGGATCAGTGGGAACCATGGCCTGTGGTCGAGGGGGAATAAAGGTTCAGCTTTGTGTTAACTGTTCTGATTAAATCCACCATGTGAGGGTCTTTTTGCATGAGTCTGTTGAGCTTTTGGGGACACATTGGTTGGTGGACAATTGACCACTGGGCAGCTAGAAGCCACTGAAGTATTCGCATGAGAAATGTGGCTAACAGAACACTACAGTTGCCGCCACTGATCCTAAAGCCTGTAGAACAGGACGAGCAGCTACCTTCTTATTTTGGATTAATCTGTCACCTGATAATCAACACTCTGGAGGGGGGAAGTTTCGCAATCATCTGAGTGGTGTCCAATAGTGCTCCTATGAACCCTAGTGTTTGAGATGGGTCCAGATGTGATGTTTGGTAATTTATTGCTATGCTTAGTTCTGTACAGATATGAAGAACAGACATTGGTCTCAACCTCTTAAGAGGCCAAAGTGGGACAAAGACCCTAACAATCTGTGACAAATGGTCAAAATGTGGAACACCCTATTTTTGCACTGTGCGAAACATGCCACTGACATAAGGCATGGCAGAACATCCGTAAAATTCAATAAAACCACTACTTTTTATAAGAAACGGAACAAAAAAAAAAAAAAGAGCAAAAAAAAAAAAAAATTAAGCCATTCTGCAAAAATCTGTACATTTGAGAGGCATACCTTTTATACAAAGATAGAAACACTAAAATGCATTGTAAGTTCATTTAATGAATGTTCTTGGACCATTATACAAACACTGAGATATTACAGTGCATTGTAAGTTCATTTAATTAATGCTTGTGGACCCCTGTGCATACTAGTCACTGACCAGTTCTAGTCTGTTCCAACGTCAGTGACAGATGGCTGTGACAAAGCACAGTGATTGGTGACATCTGCCAGTACCATTGGCCCAAATTAAACCTGCTTATGCTATAAATGAAGGCTGCCTTAACAGAGCTGGGATCTCTGGGCATGAGATGATGTTTAATAAAATAACCTCAGGCACAGTATGGAAACAGCTATTTACATTATTTTTGCCTACAGTCTTGCAAGAGGGAATTAATAAAATGCTTTTGAAATCTGGCAGTGCAAGAGAGATAAAGGAGCTGCACTAATGCTGTGCATCAACACCAAGGGTCTCAGACGCTGAAAGTTCAGCTGTAACGACAGATTTTATTAGTAAATTGGCGTCCTTTCCTGTGCAACTCATTCTCAAACCGTCTGATGTCATTATTTAATTCATGCCTTAGGGCATGTATTACAGATATTTACTTTGCAGAAAATGCACTGCATAAATACAAGTTCATACAGTACAGCTACAAATCATGACACATTTGCATTTTCTAGCAGAGAAAAGGGAAAAGGAAATATAATTAGAATCCATACGGGAAAAATGTGCGCCTTTGAGCGACTCAGTTTGACGAATACTATATTACGGTAAGAAACCTAGCCTCAAGCTGAAAGGGTTCAAACCACATCAGACTACATTTTTACAGATACTCTTCACCTCTGTTTCAGCTTCTTGACAGGAGGAGGGGTGGGATTTGAATGTGTCATTCAAGGATACGCAGATGTTTCACATACAAAAGAGGAACCCTCGCATTGCTTTGTATACCGCAATGCCGATTGGCAGTAACTGCAGTATACAAACCGATCAAAATCCATGTTGTGAAGCCAAAGCTGTTCAATGCAGAACAGCAGAACAGTGGCTTTATTCGTCGTTAAATGTGGAGCGTTCCACATAATCCAGAGCATTTGGCTCCTCAGAGAACAGAGTCTCTTGCATGGATAAGTAGATGCCCGGTCGGGGTGGATATGAGCTAGTAGTTTATTTATTTAAATTTGTTGACCGGGAGTGTCCGACTGGACGTGGGTCCATTTTCAGCGGAGGCCCGGGGAGAAAAGCTCCACAGTAAAATAGACAGACAGTAGTTACATTGGATTACATAGTGATTAACAATTTAACATAGAAATTACTTACAACATATTTACAGATGAAGAACATAGTACATCAGCAGACAACTAGAATCTTTATTTGTGAAGTACATAGCAGGCATTAACAAATGTAACAATGAGAAGTTCCTGCTGTATAATAAGTACTAGGCTTATGAGCATCTGAGCTTGCTATAATCAAGGTAGTTAGTGGAGTGGAAAGAAAGGTAGTAGTTGGATGGGGTGGATGATATTAGAATGGGAGTTGCAGGGGCACAGCCAGCATGTTTTTAGGTGCGCTTTTAATAAAGTTTTGAAGTTGGTGCATGATAGTACGGAGGTAATTGTGGGTGGGAGTGAGTTCCATAATTTGGCTATGGCGCAAGAGAATAGTGCTTCACCAGCAGAGTTATTGGCTTTAGTGATCTGCAAGTGATTTTTGTTGCTGGATCTTAGTGGTCTGGTGGTGCGATAGGGATGGAGTAGATTCTGGAGGGATGGGACATTTAGTGGATGGTTTACTAGTTTGTGGGTGAGTGAGAGTTGATACCACTGAAGGAGGTGAGGGAGTTCAAGCCAGCCCAGTTCAGCGAGAGACAGTGGTGACTACGGTAGGATGCCCCTGTGGCGAATTTTGCGATTTTGTTGTAGCAGGTCTCTAGCTTGTTTAGATCACATTGCCTTAGGTTGGTATATACTGGAGAGGCATAAAGTAGGGTGGAGATAAGGTGGGAATTTGCTATTGAAATCTTTGCTGCTTTGGTGAGAAATTGTTTATTTCTGTATAATGCTCCTAGGTTTTGTGGACTTTTTTTATGGTCCTGGATATGTGAATGTCAAATTTTAGTTTATTGTCTATTTCCACTCCTAGCAATTTGGTGTGTTCAGTTGGGTATATAGTGGTGTTGTCTTTTGCTGTGATGTTAAAGTGAGAGTTGTTTTGAGTATGTTTGGTGGGTTGGAAGATGAGTAGTTTAGTTTTGTTTGGGTTGAGTATTAATTGGGCATCGGATAACCATGTTTCAGAGGAAAAGGTTTCCTGTGTGACTTTTTGCAGTTTGGGTAGGGACTGGGCTGAGCATATGATGGTAGAGTCATCTGCGTATTGGATGAGTGTGCCATGTTTGGTGGCAGAGGCTAGATTATTGGTGTAAACAGAGAAAAGTAGGGGTCCAAGGATGGATCCTTGGGGAACCCCTATGGAGACAGGTAGTTGGGGAGATATGTCATTCTGCCATACAACGGATTGTTGGCGGTCAGACAGGTAACTCTGAAACCAGTTGGTGACTGATTGTGAGAAGGATAGGTTATTGAGGACAGAGATAAGTTTGTGTGGGACCATGTCAAATGCTTTAGATAGGTCTAGGAAACTAGCAGAGGAGAGATAGCCATTGTTTTTATGCTGAAGGATAGTGTTTGTAAAGGAGAGTAAGGCAGTGGTGGTGCTATGGTTTGGTCAGAAACCATGCTGAGTACTGGAAAGGAGGTCGTTAGTAAGGAGGTAGTGTGAGACCCGAGAGTGTATGCATCTCTCTAGTATTTTGGAGAGTGGAGAGAGAATAGCTATGGGGCGGTAATTGGTTAGTTCTGCAGAGGGTCCGCCTTTGTGGAGGGGAATTATATGCGAGACTTTCCACAATGTGGGAACGTAACTTTCTGACAGAGATCGGTTAATCAAAATGGATACTGGGTAGGCCAGAGCATCAGCTGCGATTTGTATGTATTCACTTGGGAGGTTGTCTGCTGCTAATTTGGTGGGTTTAAGTTTAGTTAAGAGTTTTTTTATGTTGGAGGTAGGTACAGGAGAAAAAGAGAAGACAGTGGGGAGATTACTAGTTGAAGGTGTGGGTTGGAGGGGAGGGGGGTTGTGTTGTTTAGCTAGTGATAGTATGGTTTGGGTGAAGTGTGTGTTGAATGAGGTAGCAATATTTTCTGAGGAGTGAGGGATGTTAGGAGGAGGGATACTGACTTTACCTGGGTGGAGGATGGAGTTTATGGAGGACCAGAATTGTTTGGGGCTGTGTTGTGAGGAGTCTAGGGCAGACTGGTAGTATTGGAATTTGTCCTGTTTTATTAGCTTTTTGACTTTATTGCGTAGTTCTAGGAATTTCTGTCTAGCTGCGGGGGTTTTGGTTTTGCGCCAGTGCTCCCAGGCTTTATCACGGTTTTTCATTTCTGACTTAGTGGTTTTCTGTAGCCATGGGGAGGGTTGTGCTTTGGTTCTGGAAAATCTTATGGGGGCATGGTAATTAAGGATGTTCAGGAAGGTAGTATTAAAAGATTCAACTGCGTCATCTAGATTGAGGTACTTTAGAGCATGCCAGTTACATTCTTTGAGGGAGAGATGAATGTGAGTGGGTTAAAGTTTATTTTTTTACGTATTTGACGATAGATGACAGGTTTAGCTTGGTACAGGTACTTTTTGAGTAGGAATGTTGGGGAGTGATCACTGAGGCTATCTGATAAGCAGCCTGTTGTATATGACTGGGGGATCTTACTGACTAGTATCCAATCCAGGATAGAGTGCTTGCAGGAGTTTTTATTTATCCTTGTTGGTGACTGGACTAGTTGGGTGAAGCCATGAAGGTGTACATGATGGGTTGGATTGTTGCCAGAACAGGATTGCCAGTCAATATTGAAATCACCTAAGATGATAGTCTCTTGGGGGAGATGGTGGGTAGACCAGCTGAGGAGGTTTTCTAGTGGAGGGATGTTTTGGTAGCATCCAATTATGTTGATGGTTTTGCTTCGGTTAATTTTGAGGTTGGTATATATTATTTCTTCATTGCCTATTTGTGGAGCTGATGATTTTAAGATCTGGATGTTTAGATGTTGTTTCCCGGAATCCTTCTCATCTTGGGTGAGCCGCAACCACTGCCGTGCATTTGGTGAGCACTCAGACGGCAGTAGCGATACCAAAGAGCAGCGCTCTGAACTGATAATGACTGGCTCCCAACTGGATGCGTAGGTATCTTCTGGAATGTCGAAGCTCTGTAGGGCACATCCAATCATCCTGCTTCAGGAAATGAAGTATGGTCTGTGCTGTGACCATTCGAAACTTGCAAAGTTGAACAGACTTGTTTAATCTGCTGAGATCCAAAACTGGTCTTCAGTCCCGTTTTCTTTGGAAAGAAAAATAACCTTGAGTAAGTTCCAAATCCTCACTGGTCTTGGGGAACCTCTTAGATGACTCCTTTTCCAGCAGTTTTTGAATCTGAATAACTGCTCAATCCCTTTGACTGGGTGGAACGTCTGGGATTTTTCTGTTTGGGAGTGTTGAGAGAAGGGAATTTGGTAGCATCTGGATATTATCCTCTACACCCACAAATTGAAAGTTATCTTTTGCCAGACTCTCCAGTGCAGGAGTAGTTGACCCCCGATTGCCTCCAGACATGGACAATCAGGCCTTCTTTTCAGGAGCGCCAAAAAGGTTTCCAGAAGAAAGACTCTTGGGATCCTTGGTTCTGTGGGCCTCCTCTGCCGTGAGGACAGCATCTTCCATTACTGATCCGCCCTCTGCCTCTGGGAGAAAAAATCCCCATGCGTGTCTTAGTAAGACCCCTGAGACTTATCGAACCATTTTTCCGCCATCTCTCTGACCTTTATGGTAGGGTCTCTGAGGAACAGAAAAATGTATGCCCATGACGGAAAGGTTTTTACCTTCTTTTACACACCTAGATAGCGTACCTTTGACCTTGGGACCAAAAAGGGAGGTGCCATAAAATGGGGCGTTGACAAACGAAGACTTGAAAGGCTCTGCAAAATCGCATAGGTGCATCCAGCATGCCTCCTCAGATATGCTAGAACCCATTGCTGTACTGGTTCCTTCGGCTGCATGCGCAATGAGTCTTATGGAAGGTAGGGTTGCTAACTGGGAAATTGCTTTTTCTTGGGCTCCCTCAGCTACTGGTCCTTCAATGGTATCTGGCAGTTCCTTGAACAGATCCCTTTGCAACCTGGTGAAATGGGAAAGGCAGTTCAGTGATTGCAAGGCAAAAGTAGAAAAGAAAACTCTTCCCGCATCTATCCATTGTCCTGGAATCCTTATTAGGAGGAGGATGAATAGTGGAACTCTCCTCTGAATGTTCCTTCTTGAGTGCTGCTGCCACGACCATGGCATCTACTGCAACCCCCTTTTGCCCAGAAGGCCTCGTCAGGTGGGAAGTAATTTCATTTGATCTCCAGGAAATAGGTTCAATTGAATCCGGGGTCACCCACACCCACTGACAGATCAAACCTATGAGCTCATCAGTGGGTGGGGTCTCCCAGGAGGTAGATGGTCGAGAACCACCAGGTACAATGACTCCTCAGGCAAAGGATTACTGGACTGTCAGCCACCTCTGTTTCAGGTTCTCCGTGTCTCCCCCAAAAGAAACATTCTCAGGAGGTGACCGTGTGGATCCTTCTCTCATCAAGGTCCTTGTCTTCCTTGGTCAACTCCTCCATGGAGTACAAATGCTTCCCCTTGCAAAGTCTCTTCCAAAGGACCTCCTCCGTGGGGTACTCTGGGAAGGTATCAGAACAGGGAGGGGTACCTTGAGTATCCTAGCACCAGGTCACGCTGTCCCTGTGGAACATCCTGGTCAGAAGAGCAGTGCAGGATACATTGATGGGATTAAGGATCTGAGGGGGCTGGTGATCTTCTAGATGCAGTGGCAGCTATAGCGCTCTCCAGAGCCCCAAAGGCTGACCACTCCTGAATGGAGTACTACAACTCTGACATGCCATGCTTTTGGAATGGGGGTCTCCTCCAGTCCAGACGACAGCTAGCCCGGGGTAGAAGTCGGAGCGGAGTTCACCTGCACAGAAGCCCTGGGGCACATCAACTGCTCAGGAGGTCTGCGAGTCCAGCGCACTCGTGGTTTGTGAGTTCCACTGCGGCTGCCAGAGCTCTACAGTTCTGAAAAGGCTGAAGAGCTCTGAACAAAGGTTTGGTCCAAGGAGAGACATATTTGGATCAGAGCTGAAAGGCACCAGGCGTATCAAACCAAACGACTCTGAAGCTTGCCCTGAAGTTGGAAGAAGTGGGGGAGTAGACTGCTTGGAAAGACAGAGAACGGCATGGGTCAAGGCCGAGGGGGGACTTTGATGCCCTGCACCCACAAGATCTGCTGTACCATCCATTCCATGTCTTCTTCAGTAAGGCTCCTGGTTAAATGGGAAGAGGACGCTGATGGAGATTTACGTCTACTTAAGAATTGAGATGGTAACCTCGAAGAAACAGGATAGAAGGTCGGAAAGTATCAAGTCCTGGGGAACATCATAATCTGCTTAAAGGGGCTTGTTGTCGGATCCACCATCAATGGATCCAATCTATCCTTACTCAACTCAGAGCTCAAAGAAGCCAGATCCAACATAGAAATGCCTGTTGCTGAAGGCTCCGACAGAGTCACAGACTCCACAGACTTAGAAGATTCTGAAGTCTTACTTTTTGGCTATGTAGGGTCTGTCGGAGCTAAGGAAGGCCTCTTCTTTCCTTTGTCACCACTTTTGGAGGAAAGAGAAGAAGCAGGGCTTGAATGAGCCAACTTTGATTTGGAAGAAATCACAGATTCAGACTGACTGCAAGAAATGACCTGTTCAAAAGCAGATGGTAGCATGTCCCTCAAAATTAGTTTATTCGTCATTTCAACCAAATCCCTGCGGTTGAAGGAATGACCGAAAATGCAATCTTCTTGTAGACGGAGGGGCCCTAGACAAACACACAAGAGTGAGTCACTGAAGGGAATTTTGTTACCACACTTTGTGCATTTTTTAAAGCCTGCTGACTTGTCTTGCTTCTCCGACATGAAAGCAAATGAGAACGGAGAAAGCACTCACACACACACACATTAAGCACACCAAAGAAAGATAAAGGAAAGCTTTAATACACACACAAATATATATATATATATATATATATATATATATATATATATATATATATATATATGTATATATATATATATATATATATATATATATCTATAGAGAAAAAAAAAACACTAAATAGTTAAGAATACCTCTAGAGGAACAGGGTGAGTAACCTACTAAAAAAATGGTTACTAGCAAGAAAAAGGGAAAATAGAAGGGGTGAAAGTAACTTAATAAAACAGTGGCTACTACTGAAAGAGAGCATCGGAGACCAAAGGGATAGAAAAAGGCTAAACACTCAAAAACGACAAGGAAACATGAAGATAGAGAAAAACGATTACAATAAATCCTGACAAACCAAGAGCTTGAGAGAGAGACCACGTCTTCGTGAAGTGGCAAACGAGATCTAAAGTGACAGGGAGAGATGCACTGTGGGTAAGGGGAGGTATCCAAAAGATTTTTTGGTTGCCATAAACTTAACGGCCAAGTTGGACCCGGTCCCATAAGTGAGGAAGAGATGAAAATTTGACAATATCAGATCAGTTTTCCATTGCAACATATTAAGCTAACATGTTATTAGTAAAGTACAGCTGCATTAAGTGTGTTCAAATGATCACTGCTGCAGTACCCTTAGCTACATGGCTTATTTACTGCAGAGGATATAACGGCTGGCCAGCTTCCACAATTTTACAGCACCTTCCACATATCCAAACCATTAGTCAGCTTGAGCATATGACAAAAGGTTTGGGTTACAAGCCCTTCAGAGCTTTCATGCCAATAGACCGAGGGAGACTAAATCCTGAAATGACAATGCTAGGAACAAGAAAAAATTATGTCCACACACTGGTATAAAAGACGCACCAAAATAAAGCTGAATGGAGAGAAAGAGCAGCTATTGCAACAGTGATCATTCAAACATCTGTTATGGTAAGTTTACTTACAAAACTGTATTATGTTAGTCAAACTGACAGCTGCAGTAGTCTTAGTTATAAGGGCAGATTACCATAGTGAACTACATTTGGGAGGAGGAGGAGGAGGAGAGTCCAAGAGCCCCTAGAGAATGGTCCTATCCAAAACACACCAACAGTCAATATTCCACCAAAGTTCTTTTATTCCATCAACGATCTGGTACCTCGGCAATTCGCCTTCAAAGGATCACAATTCAACATTCAAAATGAACTCATTTTATACTGTTTCACTAATTGACTAATTAATGGATTTAATTCAATTCTGCTTCAAAATTTCAAATTAAAGTGACCTTTGCATGAAATCTGACATTTACACATCTAATATGTTTTAAATGTTTAAACCATGTTATGCATTCATAATTTAACTGTGCAACACATATATATAAAAAATGTATAACAGATATATAATTAAATAGAAAATATATGAAAAATAAACTTATTTGATACATATATATGAATATATATTGATGTAAAAATATACAAACATGTAAAATATATAAACCTTATTTTTAAAAAAGAATTAGTTCCATACTAATAATTATTAGATAAATCACTCAAATGATGTGCTTTAAACATCATCCCCTAAACACTAGTGAATGAATATAAATCTGCATATATATGCACAAAAATATACCCTTATACATTTTTAAAGGCCCAACTCCTGATTAAGACCAAATGGTTTCAATGTATTAAATTTAAGTATCATCTTTGTTTCTAATTCTAACAATTTACCTACTACATCATCTCCCCTAAAGACAGAAGGTTTTCCCAATATACAGAATCTCAAACTATCACTACAACCATCATGAGCATCCATAAAATGCTTAGCAACAGGACTAAAGGAATTTAGATTTCTTATATCCTTTAAATGTTCTAAAATTCTGATTTTTATCATTCTTTTTGTTTGTCCTATATACCAAATATCCTTGCATGAGCAACCTAATCTATATACTACGCTGGTAGACTTGCAATTAAAGAAATGTTTAGATATATGGTGTATGTTATTAATGAATTCAATGTTAATAACCCTACTGCATACACTGCATGAACCACATGCAAAAGTGCCCACCCTAACTGAAATGGATCCAACATGGTGTAAAAGATTGTTATTTAAAATTTCTCTAATATTTTTTCCCCTTTTAAATGAAAAATTAACATGATTAGGAAATAACTCACCTATGTTATCATCTTCACAAATTAAATACCAAAATTTTCTAACTAATGAGACTAATGTATCAGAGAAAGGGGAGAATTTAGTTACAAAAAACAATTTCTCAACATTATTCTTTGCATTATTTTCTCTTATCAGAATATATCATGGTGTTACCTCTATTATGTACCAACCCTATATTATCAATCACGCTATCCCTGCATTTTAATAATTGATTATATTCATATCCTTTTTCCAATAGTCTCATGAACACTAAATGTAATTCTTTATCTATATCTTCCTTTGCACTAGTATGATCCAGAATTCTTTTAAATTCCCCATATAGTAGGGCGTTTACTAAGTGCGGGGGGTGCATGCTTGTAGCATGTAAGAACATATTTACCGAAGTTTCCTTCCTAAATGGTCTAAATTGAATTTTACTCTCCTTCTCAAATAGAGTTAGATCGAGAAAATTAATCTCATTTCTGTTGGTCTCATACAAAAATTGTAAATTATGTTCATTGTTATTGAGTACTTCAAAAAAATCTAAAAACTCAGATATATCCCCCTTACAAATGAAAATGAGATCTATAAAGCGCTTATACAGGATTACTTTGTTCTTAAAAAAATCCGTAGAATAAATGAATTTTTTCTCAAAATAATCCATATAAATGATAGCATAGGATGGTGCATATGCTGCACCCATTGCAGTGCCTTTCACTTGCAAATAGTATTCATTACCAAAAAGAAAATAACTGTGAGTTAAACAAAATTCTAACAAACTAATGAGAAAACCCGTTCTAGGTCCTTCACCCATCATGTTTTGTATAGATTCCAAGCCCCATTTAGTATTAATGTTAGTGTATAAGGACTTGACATCGACAGTGACCCAATAGTAGTCATAACTCCAGTTAAGATTCAAAATATTATTAATTAGATCCTGTGTATTCCTAATGTGAGCTGTTACCTTATGTAAATAAATCTTTAATTGAAAATCCAAAAACAAATTAACACTTTCCAAAAAAGAACCTATACCAGATATAATGGGTCTACATGGAGGTTCTTCCAAATTCTTATGGATTTTAGGTAACGCATACAAAATAGGTGTTACTGGTTTTTGAATATATAACTTTTTAACATCAGTATGCATGAAAAAACTGAAGTGTTCACCTTTTTCCAATAAGAATAACAGCTCATCATTAAATGACAAAGTAGGGTCACTGTCAAGTTTCTTATACTCTTCAGAATTCGACAACAATCTATTCACCATGTTACAGTATTTAACTCTATCCATTATAACCCAATTTCCACCTTTGTCGGCAGGTTTAAAAATATACTCATTCTTGAGTTTTTTTAAATCTTTTAAAGCCTGCCATTCATTTCTGTTCAAATTGAAACATTTTTTTCTTTTACAAAAATCTTTAAAAGATGTTTCAATTTCTCAAGAGAATTTTTTTGAAAGGTGGAAACAGCAGGCACAGAAATATAAGGCATAAAGGTGTTAACATTTTTGAATCCCGGTAACATTAACCTGCCATAACCAGTCAAAAAATTAACATTCTCGACATTTTCACCTCAAAGTAAATATCAGCTACCAAAAATGTTTCTTTTGCTGAAGCAGCAACTGTTAACCTGCCATAACCAGTCAAAAAATTAACATTCTCGACATTTTCACCTCAAAGTAAATATCAGCTACCAAAAATGTTTCTTTTGCTGAAGCAGCAACTGTTAACAGGACCTCTAATCGAGAGGTCACTATGGGAGCTGGTGGCTCCAATAATGAAAATGTGAACTTTCAAAACGACGATCCAAACAGGGGAGGAATGGAAGGAAGGGGCGAAACAGATTTAAATGAAGGTTCGTCGACAATGACTTTTAACAAACTTTCCTTGCATTGTGTTAATTTGTCTAATTTAACACTAAATTATGAGATGTTAAATGTTTTATATAGAGGAAATAAGTTTGTTCCAACGTTTTTCCCCTCTTTAGCTGAAATTTACTTTGAGGTTAAGTGCTTTATAAGGAAGCTTTTACTCAGAGTTTATTTTTCCAGAAGGGAGAAACTAAATACGTCCATTCCTACTGTTAATGAAGAATTGGTTTCATCTAGTGACTCTGAAATAGATGAAAATTTATTTAACTTGTCCATTTACAACTATGAGTTTGAACTGGATGAAATTGATAGTAATAATGATCTATCCATTGTTGAAAATGTCGAGAATGTTAATTTTTTGACTGGTTATGACAGATTAATGTTACCGGAATTCAAAAATGTTAACACCTTTATGCCTTATATTTCTGTGCCTGCTGTTTCCACCTTTCAAAAAATTCTCTTGAGAGAAATTGAAACATCTTTTAAAGATTTTTGTAAAAGAAAAAAATGTTTCAATTTGAACAGAAATGAATGGCAGGCTTTAAAAGATTTAAAAAAACTCAAGAATGAGTATATTTTTAAATCTGCTGACAAAGGTGGAAATTGGGTTATAATGGATAGAGTTAAATACTGTAACATGGTGAATAGATTGTTGTCAAATTCTGAAGAGTATAAGAAACTTGACAGTGACCCTACTTTGTCATTTAATGATGAGCTGTTATTCTTACTGAGAAAAGGTGAACGCTTGGGTTTTTTCATGCATACTGATGTTAAAAAGTTATATATTCAAAAACCAGTAACACCTATTTTGTATGCGTTACCTAAAATCCATAAGAATTTGGAAGAACCTCCAGGTAGACCCATTATATCTGGTATAGGTTCTTTTTTGGAAAGTGTTAATTTTTTTGGATTTTCAATTAAAGATTTATTTACATAAGGTAACAGCTCACATTAGGAATACACAGGATCTAATTAATATTTTGAATCTTAACTGGAGTTATGACTACTATTGGGTCACTGTCGATGTCAAGTCCTTATACACCAACATTAACACTAAATGGGGCTTGGAATCTATACAAAACATGATGGGTGAAGGACCTAGAACAGGTTTTCTCATTAGTTTGTTAGAATTTTGTTTAACTCACAGTTATTTTCTTTTTGGTAATGAATACTATTTGCAAGTGAAAGGCACCGCAATGGGTGCAGCATATGCACCATCCTATGCTATCATTTATATGGATTATTTTGAGAAAAAATTCCTTTATTCTACGGATTGTTTTTAAGAACAAAGTAATCCTGTATAAGCGCTTTATAGATGATCTCATTTTCATTTGTAAGGGGGATATATCTGAGATTTTAGATTTTTTTGAAGTACTCAATAACAATGAACATAATTTACAATTTTTGTATGAGACCAACAGAAATGAGATTAATTTTCTCGATCTAACTATTTGAGAAGGAGAGTAAAATTCAATTTAGACCATTTAGGAAGGAAACTTCGGTAAATATGTTCTTACATGCTACAAGCATGCACCCCCCGCACTTAGTAAACGCCCTACCATATGGGGAATTTAAAAGAATTCGGGATCATACTAGTGCAAAGGAAGATATAAAGAATTACATTTAGTGTTCATGAGACTATTGGAAAGAGGATATGAATATAATCAATTATTAAAATGGAGGGATAGCGTGGGGGTTGGTACATAATAGGGGTAACACCATGATATATTCTGATAAGAGAAAATAATGCAAAGAATAATGTTGAGAAATTGTTTTTTGTAACTAAATTCTCCCCTTTCTCTTATGCATTAGTTAGAAAATTTTGGTATTTAATTTGTGAAGATGATAACATAGGTGAGTTATTTCCTAATCATGTTAATTTTTCGTTTAAAAGGGGAAAAAATCTTAGAGAAATTTTAAATAACAATCTTTTACACCATGTTGGATCCATTTCAGTTAGGGTGGGCACTTTTGCATGTGGTTCATGCAGTGTATGCAGTAGGGTTATTAACATTGAATTCATTAATAACATACACCATACATCTAAACATTTCTTTAATTGCAAGTCTACCAGCGTAGTATATATATTAGGTTGCTCATGCAAGGATATTTGGTATATAGGACAAACAAAAAGAATGATAAAAATCAGAATTTTAGAACATTTAAAGGATATAAGAAATCTAAATTCCTTTAGTCCTGTTGCTAAGCATTTTATGGATGCTCATGATGGTTGTAGTGATAGTTTGAGATTCTGTATATTGGGAAAACCTTCTGTCTTTAGGGGAGATGATGTAGTAGGTAAATTGTTAGAATTAGAAACAAGGATGATACTTAAATTTAATACATTGAAACCATTTGGTCTTAATCAGGAGTTGGGCCTTTAAAAATGTATAAGGGTATATTTTTGTGCATATATATGCAGATTTATATTCATTCACTAGTGTTTTGGGGATGATGTTTAAAGCACATCATTTATTGAGTGATTTATCTAATAATTATTAGTATGGAACTAATTCTTTTTTAAAAATAAGGTTTATATATTTTACATGTTTGTATATTTTTACATCAATATATATTCATATATATGTATCAAATAAGTTTATTTTTCATATATTTTCTATTTAATTATATATCTGTTATACATTTTTTATATATATGTGTTGCACAGTTAAATTATGAATGCATAACATGGTTTAAACATTTAAAACATATTAGATATGTAAATGTCAGATTTCATGCAAAGGTCACTTTAATTTGAAATTTTGAAGCATAATTGAATTAAATCCATTAATTAGTCAATTAGTGAAACAGTATAAAATGAGTTCATTTTGAATGTTGAATTGTGATCCTTTGAAGGCAAATTGCCGAGGTACCAGATCGTTGATGGAATAAAAGAACTTTGGTGGAATATTGACTGTTGGTGTGTTTTGGGCAGAATTGCTAATGGTCCTACCCAAGTCTGGGACCTGGAGAAGTATCAAGCTTACTGTACTTCGTAAAAGCATCTACAGAAGAACAAGTTGCTGCCTTTGGAATATTTCTATAATCCAGCCCTTTTCAAAAAGCCATATATGAAGCCAAGTCCCTGGCATGTGGCCTTGACCCTGCCTGGAATATATTTGCTGTGACTAGTATAACAAAAGGTAATTGTCTAAGGCCAAGAAAACAGCTTCCATGGGACGCGACAATATCCCTGGCTGTGTTCTACATGAATTACAAAATGAAGCGTGTGTCTACGTGCGCGCCTGTTCACTCACAGCCTCACCTCCGGCTTCGTCCCTACCGAATGGTGCACTGCTACAGTCATCCCTGTCCTTAAAGGAGGAGCGACTACACACCCTGGAAATTATCGCCCCATTAGCCTGACAAGTCTGATATGTAAGGATATGGAGATCATCATCATCATGGACCTAATTAACACTGATATAGGGAATCTCCAAACTCTAGATCCCACACAATTTGGTTTTGTGAAAGGTAGATCATGCCTGCTCAACCTGGTTGACTTCTTTGACTCAGTCACCAGAGCGGTGGATGAAGGTAAGGCAGTTCATACAGCCTGCCTCGATCTGGCCAAGCTTTTGATACCATTCCTCACTCGGGAATTATTGATAAACTCACCAAACTAGGCATCAACCCCTATATCGTTAGGTGGGTTGCAAATTGACTCACAGGTAGAACACAGTGTGAAAGTAGCGGACTCCAAGTCAGATTACCAACAAGTCACGAGTGGAGTCCCACAGGGATTGGTCCCTGGGTCCTCTCCTGTTTGGCATCTACTTCTCAGAAGTCCAGGCCAACACGGAGGGACTCTGGCTGACTAAATTCACAGACGACTGCAAGCTGGGAGCCATTAACCCCCCAAGTGATGCAGACATCTTACAGAAAGGCCTCAATGAGACCAATGACTGCTGTCAGAACCATGGCTTTAAGCATAATGCCAAAAATTATGTTATCCCTTTTGGGAAAAACTCAGTTCCCACTAATTACCACATCAATGGGAGCCCACTGAACACTGAAGAGATCTGGGAACACAGGTTGACAGCAACCTCTCCTTCGACCACATTGCCACTGTGGTCAGAAAGTCCTTCTATGTGGCACATCTCATTACCAAGGGTTTTGCATCCAGGAAGAAAAAGGTAATCATTTCTCTCTACTCTTTTCTCATTAGAACAATCAGAGAGTATAATGCCCCATTTGGCATGTACCTCACTAGACACCTGCAACAGCTGGAGAGGCCACGAAACTACCTCATGAAGAGAATCCTAGGCCTTAAACACATGTCCTACATGGACAGAAAAAAAACTCCATCTATTCTATGTCTCATATCATCTACTAAGAGGCGATCTCTGCTTGACTTACAAAGCCATGTCTGACCCAGCTCTGTTAGAAATGCTACATCTAAAGAAATCCAAATCCCTCCGCACCACCTGCTCCAGAGACCTCAAACTCATTACCACAATCAACAGAACATGCTGGAGGGACAGGTTCATAACCCAGAGACTGCCCATGCTCTGGAATAGACTTCTCATACATGTCAAGCAGAGCACCTCACTAGCCCTCAAGACAGAACTTGATTAGTGGATGGGAAATAGAAAGTTCACCCCAGGGATCACTCTAGTGGCCCTACTTGACAGAGGCACCGGGAACTAACAACGAGCGGTACAATGTCAGGGCACTTCTATGGGTTAGGCTTGTAAAGGCCACATGGCCACTGGCCTAGTACACACCTATGAACCTATAATATGTCAGAGACAAACACTTGGGAATAGTCGATTTTGACTCAGGTTGTCCCTTCTTACCTTCACAAGAAATGAAAGTACAACTGTGTAAAATCTTACCATAGCAGTAGAATTCACTCTCTTCACTGCTGCAGTATTTTCAGCTAAGGGATCTCCTGTCAGGGACAGTCCCACATCCACCAGTGCCCCAAAGTCTTCAGCTCTTACAGGTGCTCTGCATCACATGTATGCTCTCTGTGCATAACGCAAGGACACAGATTCTCAGGATGAGCCCCAGGAGGTACAGTATACCCCTCAGGGACAAAAAGAAACATGTGCATCCTGAAGGAAAAATGAATAAAGGAGAAAGGCCCCTCGGACAGGAGGGCAACCAGAACACAAGGCAAGAGTCAGAACAGAGGGGGGAAGGAGGACGAGACCAAACACTGCAACAGTGAAGAGAAGGACATCTACTGTTATGGTAAGATTTTACAAAACTGTCCTGTGTGAGGGAAGCAGTAAACAGTGAAGAGAAGGACATCTACTGTTAAGATTTTATACAACTGTACTATGTCGGAGGGGATAAGGGAAGCAGCAAACACTGCAACAGTGAAGAGAAGAACATCTACAGTTAAGGTAAGACTTTATACAACTGTACTATGCTCTTCCATACCTCTTCTGCAGTATTCATAACCTAAAGGAGAGTGCAAAAGTTCAAGAGGATGTCTGGGGGGAGGAATGCAGTGAAGAATTCTCCTCAAACTCAGTCAGAATAGCCCTGGAAAGGCCTGCTCTGGCCCTGGAAACATCATCCTACCTGTAACATTTAGTGAAACTATGAATAGAGGACCATGTCATAGCCTCAAGGACAGAACTGGTATTCTAAACCCTTTAAAAAGGCAGAAGAGGAGGGAACTGCCCTAGTAGAATGTACCGTTACAGATGAGAGACATCTGCCATGAGAAGAACAAAAGGAAATGGCCTTAGAAATCCAGAAGGAGATGACTTGCTTAAAAACAACCAAACCCAAAGTCTTGTTCAGATCAGTGAAAAAAAGTTTAGTTTTATTTAAATACATAATCTGTCTATGCAAATCCAAGGTATGAAGAACCTTCTCACTAGCAGGCTATGAAGAAGAAAAAAAAGAAATAAAGATCAATAGACTGATTAAGAAACAACTCAGTGACCACCTTGGGCATAAAAGGAGGATTAGTACGAAGACGCACCATTTTTTTGAACTATGGAAAAAAAAAAATTTAAATACGCAGACGTTACAACTATCATCAGGAATGGTGATGAGTCTGCATGCAGACAGGAGGTTGAGCAGCTGGCCCTTTGGTGTAGTCAGAAAAATCTGGAATTGAACACTCTTAAAACTGTGGAGATGACAGTGGACTTTATAAGTGATACTACAACACTATCCCTCTTCTTTATATTTAATACTGCTGTCAGTTGTGAATTCCTTTAAGTTTTTGGGATCTATAATCTCCTGGGACATGAAGTGGGAGACCAAAGTACGGGCCATCATAAAAAAGGCAGAACAGCGATTGTACTGCCTGCGACAGCTGAGGAAGTTCAACCTCCCACAGGAATTGTTAATTCAGTTCTATACATCAGTCAAAGTCTGTTCTCAGCTCATCCATAACAGTGTGGTTTGGATCTCTGTCTAATCATGACAACAGTAGGTTACATCGAATAGTCCGGTCTGCCAAAAATATAATTGGTGCTAGTTTGCCCTCCATACAGAACCTGTACTATTCCAGAGTCATGAAAAGGGTAGGCCCTTCATGTCTAGGCCACTATATTTTTGAACCATTACCACCAGTCAGGCGTTATAGATTAATACGCACCAAAACAAGCAGATAACAGTTTTTTCCACAGTTCATCAAGTTCATAAATGGTTAACGAAGCCTCTGAAGATTCTGCAGCATTGCTTACATATTAACTTATTTCTTTCAGAGTTTCAGTATTTCTTGCACTGAGTTGCACTTTGCACCTTGTATGTATATTTACTTTTTTGTCTTGTTCTTAATAGCTGCATGTAAGGCGTTTGTCTTGTTCTTAACAGGTGCATGATTATCATTTATGTAATTCATACTTGAAGAGTCACTGAAACTGGAGTCAAATTCCTTGTATGCATGAATACTTGAACAATAAATGTGATTCTGATTAAAGAATTGCTTGACCTCAAGTCTAGAGGTCAGGGGAGGATTCAAGGGCATACAAGCAGAAACTGCTGACAAACTGCCGATACTGGACAAAATCTTTTCCATTTTGATATATATGATTTCCTGGTAATGGGTTTCCTGGCCTTCTGCCCACAGTGTCATTTGAAGAGTGGACAAGTGACTACTTTTCTGAGAAGATCCAATTGGTGAGCAATTTGTGATTGTCCCTGAGCAAGTGGAAAAAAAATGGCCAACCAATGCTGTCTGGGTCAAAGGGAAGTCACCTGCAAGATTTTGGGAGCCTCCTGCCTGAGCTTGTGCAAAAGTCATGGTAAAAGAGGAAGGAGGAAAGAAGTACAAAACAGCCCCTTCCCAGGAAGAGGTCTGTTCAGAGGGAGGCAGAAAGATCGACCTGAGGATGTACAACATCCAGGAACACATCTCTGAGGCATCTACTCGTGCGCTTGTGTACTGGATCGGCTCAAGGAGTCTGCCCCTAGATTGTGTTCCATGGGAATGTAAACTGCCTGATGAGTCAACTTGATACTGGATAGCTAGATCCCAGACCTGAAGAGCTAGTCTGCAAAGGAGATAGGACCTTGTGCTCCCCCCTGCTTATTGACATACCACATCACTGGGTATAGTCGGTGAAAACTTTTAGGGGCCCAGGATGAGAGAGGAAACGAAAGGCTTGCACAGGCATAAGCAGAGGCCTCATTTCCTTTGCATCTATGCAATCTGACCTCACATGAGGAGGCCAGAAACGAGGGACTTTTAGGGAGTCACAGGAGACACCCCACCCCCGTTTGAAGCATCTGTCAAGAGCACCTGAGTGGGAAGTGGAACTTGAAAAGGAAACCCCAGGTCGAGAGAAAGATGAGGAATCCACCATGAAGCTCAAACTTGAGATGGGGAAGTGGTATCAGGAACTCCAGGGGATAGCAGTGTTGAAGCCACACAGATTTGTGGTACCACTGAAGCTTCTACATACTGAACCTGGTGAAAGGCAGCTTGGGAATGGTGGAAGCAATGAACCAAAGGACCCCGAGAAACTCCCTGGCAGTGACAGAGGAAGAAGTGATTGGAAACAGGTTAGAGGCACTGCCTTAGGAGTAGGCAGAGATGCCAATATAGGAACTGTCTGAAGACTACAGCCAAGAAAAATAGATCCTAGGAAGGTGGAGGTTTACAGTGAACCGCAGACTGTAATAGGCCGGTAGCAAACTTGAGATCCTGAAGCAGACTACTTGGGGAAGGAGAACGAATAAGCAGATTGCCTAGAGAGGGAAAAACCTGTGTACCTCAAATCCTGCAAAAAGCAATGACAGGACCAAGGCATTTGGTGAATATCCTCAGGGCAGTAGAGAGGCCAAAGGGCAAATCAGACAACTAAAAAATGCAAGGAAGAGACAGAGAAACAAAAACTTTGGAAAAAAGAGAATGGATGGGGATGTGAAAGTGGGTATTCTTGAGATCCAGTGATACCAGAAATGCCATCAGAAGAGGAGGAAACAATGCTAAATGGGTAACATCTAAAATGACGTAATCTTGAAAATGGTGTCTAGCAGTGAAAGATCTAGAACTGGTCTTCATGTACCCTCTTTCATAGGACCAAAAACCATTCTGGAATAAAATCCCTTCACTACCAAGGTGGGAGGCACAGCTTGAATGCTGTCCTGAACCAAAAGACTGAACATCTGGGAAGTGAGACTTATCCTCCTGAGGAAGTTGTGGAATGACTTAAGGGGGGGGGGGACTTCCAAACCATGAAATACCCCTGACTGCTGATGACAGAACCCAAAAGCCTGAAGTGATTTGCAGCCAGTTTGGAAGAGACCGGGAACCTGGCTTGATCTGAAAAGATTTCTGGGAGGCAGGAGTCTGAGTAGACGTAGCAGGCAGCACACGTCTAAGGAAGGCAGGAGTCTTTAGCAGGCGGTACATGCCTAGAACCCTTTTCGCCCTTGTGAGGAGAGTGAGACTGCCTATGAACAAAGCAGACTTGGAGGGATAGTTTCCCAGAAATTTAGGAATGGAGAAACAAAAATATGTTTCAGATCTGGCAAGGCCTTGCCCCTATCCCGGAGGGCTTGAAAAGGTCAACAGAAGGAAATCCAAAAAGACTTTTGTAATCTAAAGGAGCATCCAAACTTTCAGTCTTCATCTCATTAAGTAGAGCCTGAAGAAGCAGCCAAGGTAACGCCTCATGACAGACCCAAAGGCAGCAGCCCTGGAAGAGGCATCAGCTGTATCATAGCTACACTTGACAGAATGGTGGGCAAATTGAGAAGTGGAGCCCAGCAGGCCAAGGGTCAAAACCTTCTCCTTAGAGTCAGGAAGGTCAGAAACCACCTGAGAAAGGACAGCCGAAAACATACATGGTCATAAGTTGGGTAATGTCACTGAGGGACAGGGTAGGAGCAGTGCAAACTTTCTTGTCCAATCTTTCCATGGTGTTTGTTCAATCTTTCCTTGGTGGTTCTATCCTGATCAGAAGGTAACAGCTTGGTGGAGGACAACTTGGATGCTTTATCAGAAGAGACCGACACTACAGCAGGGTCAACAGAAGGGCATTTATAAAGAAATTCACTTCTCAGGCACCTTATACAACTTATCTGGCTTCTTGGGTGCAGGAGGCACAGAGTCAGGGGTTGATGAGAAGGTATCCAAAACAGCAGCCAGAACAGGAGGAAAGTACAGTTGTGTACACTTACCATAAATGTAGATGCTAGTGTACGCTCACTGTTGCAGTCATCACATTTGGGTTATCCACTTGCAGTAGCCCTCAGTCGGCCTGATTGTCAAAGTCTTGGGTCCGACGTTGATTGCCATCTCATCTTCCATGATGTCAGGTATTCAGGGGTATAAAGCATGCAGCCAATGCCATTGCATCAGTTTTTCTTGCCCCAGATGTCAGGTGCCCCCATAATGGGAAGCAATTATATATACAAGGTTACACCTCCAACAAAAAAGCAAGCACACAAAAAGCTTTAAGCATAGTAAGCAAGAATAGAGGTATAGCCAGTAGAAGTCAGGGGGCTGGAGGGAGGGTAACTAGGACTGCAACAGTGAATACACTCTAACATCTACATTTATGGTACGTGTACACAACTGTACTATGTTCTTCGTGTTTCACTGTTGCAGTCATCACATTTGGGTAGATTCCTAAAGCTAAGTATGGAGGAGGAAATTAGGTAGCATTAGAACCAGCTAATAAGGCCCTGCAAGACTGCAGTGGCAAAGCCAGCTCTGGATTTAGAGAAAAATTGGCAAATGGTAATGCTTGGTGAAGGTATGTACAGAACTCCAGGAAGCAGCTTCTAAGATATTCCTGGTAGGGACACCTCGGAGAAAGGCTGTAGAGGTAGATGCAGCCCTGGTTGAATGAGGTCTGATCCCCTGTGGGGTAGGTTTTCCATGGTGCTTATAGCAGAAATGAACGCAATGGCCTATCCATTTAGAAATGGTTTGCTTTGAAATGGCCTTCCCCCTCTGCCCCTGCAGCAAATGCAACCAGCAGCTGTTCAGATTTCCTGAGAGGTTTAGTCCTGTCCAAATAAAATTGAAGCTGTCTGTGCACATCTAAGGAGTGCAGGATTTGTTCCCCTTTGTTCTGTGGATTAGAAAAAAAGGTTGGCAAATGAATGGACTGATTTAAGGGCCACACTGGATACCACCTTAGGCATGAAGGAGGGATTGGTCCTGAGAGACACCCTGTCCGCATGGGGAATGACGAAAGGTTCCACTGCCATGAGTGCCTGTAATTCAGGCACCCTTCTTGCTGAAGTGATGGCTAAAAGAAAGACCGTTTTCCAAGAAAGGAATTTCAACTCTGCATTTGCAGCCGACTCAAAATGAGGTAGCATGAGTTTTTCCAAGAAAGAAATTTCAACTCTGCATTTGCAGCTGACTCAAAATGAGGTAGCATGAGTTTTTCCAAAACAAAGTTAAGGTCCCAGGCTGGAGTAGGGGCTCTCCTGGGTGGTCTTATGTTTTTGGGAACTGTTGCAGCAGTGGGTGAGAGAAGAGGGGTGGTTCTGTGTTGTAATGAGCTGAAATGGCTGAGGCATGAATTTTGATGGAGGAAAAAGGCCCTTGTGAAGCAGCTCAGTTAAGTATTGAAGAATCCGAGGTAAATTGGGCACTGCTGTGCCCATCCCCTGAGGTAGGTTCCAGGAACAGAATCTTTTACATTTTTCAGCATAGGACTTTCTAGTACTAGGCCTCCTTGCCTCCAGAATGACATCCTACACTTGCTTACAGAGGGATGGTAACGGAGAGATCAGGTAATTAGCCAGGCTGTCAGGTAGAGGGTTTGAAGCTGTAGGTGCAGAATCTGGCCCTCCTGCTGGGACAGCAGGGTAGGGGTCTGAGGCAGGGGTACCAGTGTTGGCGTGGTCAGTCCGGTGCAATCAGTATTGTCCTTGGTTTGTCCGGTTTGATCTTTAGTAGTACCTTGGAGAGGAGAGGCAGAGGGGGAAAGGCATAAACTGATAGGTCTTTCCAGGTGAAGTACAGGGCATCCGCTTTCCAAGCTTGTTTGTGGGGCGTCCTTGTGCAGAATTTTTCCAATTGGTAGTTCTGGGAGGAGGCAAACAGGTCTATAGCTGGGCTCCCCCATTTGTTTCTCAACATGCTGAATATCTTTGGTTCCAGTTTCCACTCGTGTGGGTCCATGAGATTTCTGCTTAGTTCGTCTGCCAATGTATTTAACTTTCCTGGCAGGAATTGAGCCTGTAGGTGCACTTGGTAGCCTCAAGGCTGTGTTGCACAGAGCCCTGGCTAGACTACAGAGAGGATATGAATGGGATCCCCCCTGCTTGTTTACGTACCACATGACAGTGGTGTTGCCTGTCTTTACCATCAGTTGCCCTGGAAGACTGTGGTCCTTGAAGGCTGTCAGAGGATTCTGTACAGCTAGCATTTCTTTCCGACTGATAAGCAGGTGCATTTGACTTTGGGTTCCACTTGCCCTGAATGCACTTCCCTGCCAAGTGAGCCCCCCCCCCCCCATGCATAGTCTGATGAGTCTGTTAGGGTTTGGGCGGCAGGGGATAGAGTGAATGGCAGTCCCTTGTTTTGGTGGCAAGCCTCTGCCCACCAAAGGATCTGTAGACAAGGTATAATAGGAATCATTGCTTCTAGATCATGAGAAGGTTGACACCATAGGCTTTTTAGATACCACTGTAGTTTTCTCATATGCAGTCTTGCATATGGAATCAGAAGAATGCAGGAGGGAATGAACCCTAGGGGCTTGCAGACAACTGTGTCTTTGTGGCCAGTAGTTTGAAGTAGACGGTCAAATGAACTTGTTTCTCTGGCGTGAGGAAAGCCAGCTGGGAAGTTGTGTTCAAGCTTGCTCCCAGGAATACAATTTGTTGGCAGGGTTTGTTTCTTTCGGCTTTTCCCAGTTTGTTGTGAGGGTACAAGATGAGATTTCTTTTAGTTTATGGTGTACCCAGAAAAGTTAGCAATTTTTGTACAAATGCCAGATGATTCAATAGTATGTCCTGGCTTTCTGCCTGAATTAGACAATTGTCCAGGTATGGATATATTTGGATATTTCTTTGCCTGCAAAATGAAATGACTGGAGCTAGGCACTTTGTGAATACCCTGGGCGCAGTAGATAAGCCAAAGGGCAGTGCAGAGAACTGATACTGCATGTACCCTGCTTTGAAGCGTAAATATCTCCTGCAAGATTCCCTTACTGGGATGTGCAGGTAGGCTTCCTTTAAACCAGTGTTGCCAACCAAGCATACTTGCCTAGCATAGGAAGCAGCTGGTGAAGAGTTAGCATCTTCAATTTTGTGATCATCAAAAAGGTGTTTAAGAGAGGTCCAGGATAGGACGCCAGAAGTAGTCTTTTCTTGGCACCAGGAAAATCCTGGAGTCCTTGTCCCCTTTCCTCTTCTGGAACAGGTTGAATAGCCCTGATGCTTAAGAGAATTTGCTTTTGAGCCTCTGCCCACTGATTTGGGGGTAGATCTGGCCAACCGTTTGGGGTTGGTAAGGAGTGAAAAGTGGAAGCTGTATCCTTGGGAAACTATATTTAAAACCCATTTGTCCTGGGTGATGAATTCCCAATTTTTTGCCTGCAGGGCAATCTTTCCCCCCTAAAGAAGCAGTCAGTTGTGCAGGGCTTGGAAGATTTAAAGTTAAGTCATTGAGACAGCTTACCATAGGGGGGAGTCTTACCACTTCCTGCTTTGGAAGTGGGAGCCCCCCACTGCTTAGTCCTGTAAGTACCTTGGGACTGAAGCCTGGGTGTTCTACTGGTTCTGGGTATGGACAGAGGGCCTGGAAGAGGCAGGAAAGGACCGTTTTTTAGAGGGCCAATGCCTACTAAATCTGGGAGGTTGTATTTGCAGAAAATCTTTAACAGTTTGCATAGATTTAACTTTATTCCTCCATCTTTTTAAGTACTACTTCTGTTTTGTTGCCAAACAAGTGATCTTGGTTTAAGGGAGCATCCAGCAATTTAGCTTTAACATGATTTGGAAAAGATTGCTCCTTAAGCCAAGCATGCCTCCTAAGTACAGACCCAGTGACAGCAGCCCTGCAAGATGCCTCTAGTGAATCAAAACCACATTGCAAAGTATGTTTTCCAACTTGTTCAGCAGAATGCATTAAATCCTGTAAATCTTTAGCAGCACAGTCAGGAATCAACATCAATTTCTGTTTCAGCAATCCAATAATATGCTGCTGATACTTTAAGATATGAAACTGGCAGTTTAAGGCCCTAACGGCCAAGGTTGCAGAAGTGTATACCTTCTTACCCCATCTATCCAGCGCCCTGGAATCTCTATCAGAGGGGGTAGGATTTTTGGCAGTAGCAGCCTTAATGCCCTTGGGTCCCTGTGAAATGGTCTCAGGATCTGCAGTAAGATTTTTAAAGAGGAACTTGTGAGAGTCAGGAACCCTGTAATATCGGTCAGGTTTTCTGGGAGCAGGAGGTAGAGAGTCAGGGGCCAAGCTAGATTCTGAAAAGACATCATCAACAATGCCCAGTACAGGGGGGACAGCTAAAAGCCTGTGTTGGGGCAGGAGTAAGAAATCCCTAAGCCTCTTTTTAGAGTCAGAGTAATCCTGGCTTTCCCAGCAAAAATGCTCCCTAAGAGTATGCAAGGTTTCACCAAAAGAGAAATCCTCTGGGGGGGAAGCAGAGGGAATAGAGTCCTCAGCATCAGAATCCTCATAGGTAGACAAGGGTAAATTCTGGTCATCAGAGGAAACAGAAATTTCGGAGTCCTAATCGGAGGAATCATAAGTAAACAGTTCTAGGAAGGGTGGCTTCCCCTGATTAGAGTAATAAGGTTTTCAGCCATTCTTATTTGTTTTTTAGGCATAGAGGTCTGACCATGCAGTCTGGCCGTTGTTTTTCTAGGCAGGGATCAAGTTTTAGGCCTAGAAGAAGAAGATGGCGTCAGTTTAATATTTAAGTCATTAGGCCTGAATACACCCTCAGAAGCTGGTGCCTGCACAGCGGCTCCAGACCCATCCAAGGTAGAGACATCAGCAGTTTCCACAGTTGAAGCATCTCATGGCATACCAAACTCCGAATGGGTCTCAGTAGACTCCTGCGAATCTGAAGTAGAGGGTATCAGGGGCTGTGAAAGCGCCTCACTGAGTACCGGCGAACGGGCGACTAGCTTAGGAGAAGCGTCATCGGCAGCTTTGGACCTAGGTGGTCGGTTTCTGTCCTTATCTTTGTGTTTTTTCAGAATGTTGGTAGTCGGGTGGCTTACTGAAGCCATATCTGGATAATTGAAATGAGTACCAAAATATTTCGAAGAGTAAATAAACGGAAGACAAATAGTTCGTTGTTTAAATAAGGCACAAAACCGACAGCGAGGTACGTCACGGTCAGGGCCTAAGCAAGGAATGCAGTATGAATGAAAATCTTTGAGGTATTTGCTTTCTACAAGAAATACAATTAACTTTTACTGACATCGGTTTAGAGCAAGAAAATTTTTCCCCAATGGGGTACCTAGCTTAGTTGAAGACTTCGGTTCTGAAACTCAAAAACAAAAATTTCAGGAGTCGGCCGACCAGCACTTGCGAACTGCTTCTGCTTCGGGCACCGCACAGCAAGAAAGACTGATGTAATGGCGTTGGCTGCATGTTTTATACCCCTGACTACCTGATGTCATAGAAGATGAGACTGCAACCGACGCAGGACCCAAGACTTTGATAATCAGGCCGACCGGGCTACTGCAAGCAGATAACCCAAATGTGATGACTGCAACAGTGAAACACGAAGAACATCTGCAGACAGTTTGGGAGAGTCCATTTGTAGGAGCTTATCATAACTTTCTTGAATATAAGAGACTTGAAAATCCCACTTAGAATAAAGTCTATCATATGGGGCAATGGTACCCCCAAAGAAGAGCTCTTCCAAAGTGAAGTCTAGACTTGAGGAATCTTCCCTTCTCTTAACTGTAGACCAAAGGGGGGAGGAAGGGATTTGGGATGAATAAGCCAGGTATTCTTCCCAAGTCCAAATCCTCATCTGAGAAATCTAATGCTCCAGGCCTCTTGTGGAGTGGAAGACCAGGGAGGCACAGGAACAGAGACCCCATGAGGTGGCTTCAAGGCCAACATAGCATTAAACAGAGTAAAATCATGCCATTCATGTTTGGGATCCTTTACAACAGGGAAATATGCTTAGTCTTTTGTTTCTTTTTCTGCAGGGATTTCTGCTTGAAACACCCATGAAGGGTCACAGCCCTGATGCGATTCTGCAATGGTTGTAGGAATCCCCTCCTTCAAGATCTGACGAATCTCCCATTGGTCCTTTGGATATAATTTGCAGAGGTTCCTCCACAACATTAGGAACAGATGTTTGAAAAGCCACAGAGATGACATGTAAAAAGGTGAATCCATGCTGGCCTCCAACGGGGTTGCGGCACAGGAATCTAAAGCAAGCACTGGACAAGCCACCAGGTTTTCACCAGCCTTAAGAGAAACATCAAGGGGATGCTGGACAACAGCAGATCAGGCCCAACATTTTTGGCTGCCTTCTTGACAAACGGCCAGCTCTCATGACAGGAGGATTCTGTCATAGTACCCTAAGCCAATAACTTAAGACACTGGTTCTCCAGGTATATGTGCACAAAAGTCTTGCAGGTAGAACTCAGTGTATGATCATGGGAAGTGCACAAACAAAAAAAAGACACTGGTCATGACAGTCTTTATGAGGAATCTGCCTCCCACACAGACATGTTCATGTCATCCAGAAAGAAAAACAATAAGAAAAGGAAGAAAAAAACAATGGGGCACATCTGAAAACACAGTTTGCTAACCAGCGCAGCAGAAGGGTGTTCAGAGCAACATTTAGTAACGGCGTCTGGACTGGTGGCAATAAAGTTCTGAGTATCTGCATCTGTACATCACCCTTACGCACTACGTCGTGTGTGGGGAGCACATGATAAATATGGAGCTTATAAGATCAGAAGGCTTTGGTATACTGACCGAATGTTGGGCTACCCTTGGCAGAAGATTCCTTAGATGAAGAATACTGCAACATTGATATGCACGGACATCAGCTAATGCAAAGATACGAGATTCTGTTCTATCAAAATAGCACCAGAGTTGTTTGTGGAAATCTCTAAGGTATGGAGAATCCCTTTCTGCCTCATTTTTAGGCTCAGGAAAGAAAATGGGGAGATGGATAAATCATGGGGTTTAATAAATCATGGGGTTTAATAAATCATGGGGTTTAATAAATCATGGGGTTTAATAAATCATGGGGTTTAATAAATCATGGGGAGATTGGCTTAAACTAAATTCTGATACACTTTGGGCATAAAAGGATTCATTCTGAAACAAAGCCCATCCCTGTGGAGAATGGGCTTTACTCTCAATCAGAGCCTGCAGCTTAGATTCTCTTCCTGGAGAGGGCAGAGCAACCAGTAAAACTGTCTTCCATGTTAAGAACCTCACGTCAGCTAGCTTAGCTGGTTCAAACTGAGAAAGTGTTAGATCCTCCAACTCAGAATTAAGGGCACAAGGCAGAGCAATCAGTTTTCTTGCAGGCCTGTTCTGCAAAACCCATTTCAAAAACATTTTGACACGGGGATGCACTGAAAGATGAGAATCCATGCACAAACATGTTGTAAATGAACCATACAAAACCAATGTCAAACCCAGAGCTGTTGGACATGCTCCACTTAAAGAAATCCCAATCCCTCCGAGCTACATGCTCTAGGGACCTAAACCTTGTCACCACAATAAACAGAACTTGCTGGAGGGATAGATTCCTGTCCCAAAGACTTCCCATACTCTGGAACAAACTACGCATCTATACCAAACAAAGCTCCTCATTAGCAGTCTTCAAGAAAAATCTTGATGATTGGATGGGAAATAGGAAATTTACCCCGGGGATCACCTCTGAGGCTCTGCTCGACAGGGGCACAGGACAATAATTTTCTTGGGTGTGAAAGCCAGGGTACCTTTTTGGCTAGGCTTATATAGGCCCTAGGGCAGATAGCCTAGTACCCACCTATGAACCTATAGAGGAGGAATAAGAAAAGCCAAACTACAGCAACTCAAACCTTGTAAAACTGTGGAGAAGCTAGCCCTGAATGGCTGCTGGTTACATTGCTGGCACCACCGTTCCTATTCGCTAACATATGACCTTCTAGTCGCAGGCTGACCTGCCTCCATCACTACCTGCTGCACTTTAAATGAGTGCCTAAAGGACGTTAAGACCCTATCATCCAGGGAGGTAGTCAGATGAAGTTGATTGGGGTCCGGGTTTGTCAAACACCCCGTTCATGTGTGAATAGATCCATTCTGCAAGGAACCTTGTGGTCATTGCCCCTGGCCATTTCCAACAGGGAGAATCAGTGTTGCCTGAACCACAAGGGAGTCAACACAATGATGATGGGGGCCTCCTTCTGAATCTTCAGAAGTACCCTGGATATCCGTGGAAAAGCTGGAAAAGCAAAGAGAAACATTCCTGTCCAAGGAAAGAAAAGGTATCTGCCTTCCAGGCCTTCTTGCATGTAGTTATGCAACAGCATCTTGTTAGATGACTGTCCACACAGGGGGCAAATAGGTCTACTTGAGGAACTTCCCGCAGATGGATCAAATGATTTTCAATTAAAATCTTGGATCTAGCTTCCATGCTTGAAGGTCTGCCCTTATCCTACCCAGCTTGTCTGCACACAGTTTCACTCTGATGGAATGTAGGATACCTACAGGATGAGACTGTGTTGTGAAACTATATCCCAAGCTAGCATGGCTAGTCTGCAAAGGGGACACAAACTGGTTCCCGTTTGCTTTCTGATGTAAAACATGACTACAGTATTTTCTGCAACTTGAAGAGGTCCAGGAGACCAGCAATAATTCAGATAGTTGAGTGCCTTGATCAGGGCAACCATCTGTCATATTTATGTGCTTGTGTCTGCCCTTGGTGTCCCACCCACTTTGCACTTGTATCCCTCCTGAAACTGCTCCCAAAGCAAAGTGTAAGGCAATCTATGGTGACAGACTGCTTTGCAGCAGGGAAGGAGAAGGGGAGACCTGGGTTAGGGAAACTTGTCTCCAAGTGAATTCTCTACAGACAAACCCCAGCATTGGAATTTGGAAAAAAAAAAGGGACTTTGGTGGTGGGACAAAATAGACTGGTTCCTTCTTATGTGATGTTTTGTCAGGTGTATCATGAAGATCATAGATGCCACGAAACCCAAGATCCTGATGTATTCTCCAACAGTGACTGAAGTCAGAGTGGAAAACTGCAGAAATAGATCTAGATATAGATCTATTTTTACCTGTGAAAGAAAAGCTCTTTGAACTGAGGTGTCTAGTTGACGTCTGCACAATACAATTCTTTGTGTTCTGTGTGAAGGAATCACAACAGACTTTTGAAAGTTCTCTTGGAATCCCAGCTTGTGTAAGAGATCTTTCACCCAAGTCAGAGAATCCTGATACTTTGAAAAACACTCTGTAAAAACAAGCAAGTTGTCTAAAAGAGGAAAAATGTAGCTACCCAGTAGCCTGCAATGAGCTACAACTGGAGCTAGTCAGTTTGTGACCACTCTTGGTGTAGCAGATAGCCCGAAGGATAAGACAGAGAACTGATTATGAGATCCAAACACACATCTTAAGAAATGCCTGAAGTCTGAATAAAAAGGGATGCGATTAGCATCTTTTAAATCTACTCTTATCAGGAAACTTTAATGAGGAAGTAGTAGTAACAGGTTGAGAACAAACAGCATTTTGAATTTGGGGACCATCACAAACAGGTTTAAGAAAGAAAGATCCAGAACTGGTCTCAAAGTATTTTCTTTGGCACTAAACATCCTTGAATAAAAAAACTGTCCCATTCTGGGAAGGAGAAACTGGTTCTATTGTGCCCTGAGACAGCATACATTGAAGCACTGGGAAAAATAGAGAAGTCTGGTCTTGGGGTTGAGGATTTATACCCTGGAAAGGATTGATTTCCTCCCAGTCCCATCTAATATTGACAAATGATCTTCAGAACCCATTTGTCTGAAACTATGTGTTATCAAAGAGAAACATGGAAATTCAGACTTGATGGAAAGTAAAAGGCACTGCCACTGTGGGAAGGGAAGACGAGGTCCCTTAAATAGTGATTTTTGATTTGACCGTCATTGATTGGGGGGGGGGGGTCTGATTCATTTCTGGAATCCTGCTGCCATTTCTTCTTAAATGTCTGTTTACCCACATTTTGGTGATACTATTTTGTTTTCTGCTGAAACTGGATAAACGCACTCTCCAAAGCTAAGAATACAGCATCCATGGGACCAGATGTCATCCCGGGCAGTGTACTACATGAACCACAAAATGAACTGGCACCTCACCTAAGTGTCATGTTTAATCATACCCTCACCTCAGGCTTTGTGCCCACTGAGTGACGCACAGATAGTTATCCCACTCCACAAGGGGGATCCACCTTGGATCCCGGGAACTACCACCCAATCAGTCTGATGAGCCTGATCTGCAAGGCCATGGAACGTATTATCATGGAACTTATAAACAAAGACATTGGCAGCCTTCAAACACTGGACCCCACCCAGTTTGGGTTCGTGAAGGTCCGATCTTGTCTCCTGAACCTGACTGACTTCTTCGAATCAGTCTCCAGAGCCGTGGGGATAGGGGCAAGGCGGTCCACACAGCCTATCTGGACCTCGCCAAGGCCTTTCACACCATCCCCACTCTGGAATCTTAGATAAACTTACTAAGCTGAGCATTAATCCCTACTTCACTCGATGGGTTGCCAACTGGCTTACTGACAGAACCCACACTGCAAAAAGCAGTTGACTCCAAATCCAGTTACAGACAAGTGGAGTACCCCAGGGTTCAGTCCTGGGACCGCTCTTGTTTGGCATCTACTTCTCTGAAGTACAGGCCAACACTAAGGGACTCAGGCTAACAAAGTTCACAGATGACTGCAAACTGGGAACCATTATTGAATCCCCAAATAATGTGGATACTCTAAAGGGCCTTACAGAAACAGATGCTTGGTGCCAGAGCCATGGGCTCAAGCTCAATGCCAAGAAATGTATAGTTATCCCCTTTGAGAAAAAACATGTACCCGTGAATTACCACATAGGTGGCAGTACACTAAACACCCAAACTGTGATAAGAGACTTAGGGACACAGGTGGACAGTCATCTCACCTTTGATAACCACATTGCCACAACAGTCAGGAAATCCTTCTATGTGGCACACCTCCTCACTAAGGGCTTTTCATCCAGAAAAAAGGAGGTCATTGTCCCACTGTACTCATCACTCATTAGACCCATTATAGAATAAAACACCCCATTTGGTATGTACCTCTCAAGACATATGCAACTGGAAAGGCCGCAGAAATAACTCACTAAAAGAATTACAGGCCTAAAGCAGATGCCCTATGCTGACCGCTATACTCTGTAGCATATCGTCTACTCAGAGGCGATCTCTGTTTAACATACAAGGCCCTGTCACACCCAGAGCTGCTGGACATACTACACAAAGAAATCCCAATCCCTCAGAGTCACACACTCCAGGGATCTAAACCTTGTCATCACAATGAACAAATATGCTGGAGGGATAGGTTCCTGATCCAGAGACTCCCCAGACTCTGGAATACACTGCCCATACATGTCAAGCAGAGTGCCTCTTTGGCCCTCTTCAAAAAGAACCTTGATGACTGGATGGGAGAAAGGAAATTCACCCCGGGGATCACGTGAGTCGCCCTGCTAGACAGGGGTCCAGGGAAGTAAATATTGTGGGAAGAAATATCCAGGGAATTGTTATGGCTAGGCTTGTATAGGCCCTAGGGCCGATAGCCTAGTACCAACCTATGAACCTGTAAGGGTTAAAGAATCCTTTAGAAAATTTGGAAAAAAAGAGGACTGAAAAATCTTGATGCCCTGTATCAAGTTACCCTTTTCATCGCACTTTTGGTTACTCTGCTGCAGAGGTTATCAAAAAACTAAATCTCTAACAAAAGGAGAATTTAAAACCTCATTCTTCACATTGGGGAGGTTCTGAGAACACAGCCAGGCAAAACCCCTCCAAACAGTACCAATGGCTATAGCCCTGGAAGCATCGTCAAACAAGTCATACATACACGGGTAAACAATGAGTTGTGACCTGTAAATGGAAGAAAGTTATTTAAAAGCAGATTTTTTTCCTCATAAGAAGAAATTGAAGACAAAACATTCCTCATATTTTCACAATTAGTCAGAATAAACTTTTACATATGACCTTGACAATTCAAAATGTTGAAAATCAAAGTTGCAGAAGCAGACACTTTTTTCCCCCTCATACTTGATATGCTTCTCAACCTTGTCAGAAAGGGTAGGATTGGAATTAAGTAAATGTTTAGCAGCTCTAGGATTAACTAAGGCTATAACTGCTGGGTCAAGTTCTGGATAAAAGTGTATAAAAAAGTAAGAGACTAACTTTACACATTCAATCTGCCTTTACAGGGGCAGCAAAACTGCAGGCAGTGAAAAACATCGACCAAAACTGTCAAACTGGAGAAATGTGCAAAGGTTCCGGAAATTCCTTCTGTAACAGTTGATTGTATTTTCTGAGGAATGAGAAACCTCGGGATTCTCCCACTAAAAACTCACCAATAAATATCCACAGGTACCACCAAGGATTGAAGACCAGTTACTTTGATGCTAAAACACAGCTTTAATAAAAAACAAAAAAAAACACACACTTCTGACATTAACGTCTCCTGACTGATGCGTGTACATTTAAAATACTTAAAACACAAGATTTACGAAGCATGGCACACAACGCAAGTCCGTTAAACTTCAAAAAGCAATGCAACTGTCACGAAGCTGTAATATATACAAAGTCAATGAAAATAGAAGTTAGAACTCTATTTAATAAACGAGCACTTTCGGAAGGCTTAGTATCCTTCCTCAGACAAACCACCAGGTTACATTAATTAACGTTTAAATATTCAAATAAAAAAAGCAATCAGTGATGTCATGAAACTCTTTAGTCCATTTAAAGCTATAAATGCAAATAACGAATAAAAGCATTTCCCTTCATTACTACCCATTCACTACGTTGTTTATGAAATAAATGTAACCATAAACTCAACTATCATTCTATACTATACTTAAAATTATATATCTATATTTTAATTGATATATAAAATTATATAAAAGTTATATAAATATAACTTTAAAACGAAATTTATAGTAACAATCAAATAAATATAATTTTACATCTTAATTTAATTATACCAACCATTCACATAATTTATGGTGTAAAACATATTACTATAATACTACCTATGCAAGTAATGCAAACTCTTCATAAAAACATTCCCCTTCAGCATCTCTACTTTTATTATTATAATTATTATCTCTAATGCCATGTGTTTTAAAACACATGTCAGAGATAAATTCATTAAGCCCTGGAAATAAATACGCTGCTGTCCTAATTTGCCAAAATAACTCTTCTTTTTCGAGAAGAATTTGCCAAGGGCCTGATTTTGGATCATCTTTAACTTGTTTTAAAATGGAAAACTTAAAATCATGTTCATGATGTTCTATAATGTGGCAAGCTAACGAATTATTTGTATCCTTCTTAGATATTGCATAGAAGTGCTCATAAATACGCCTTCGCAGGGCCCGCTCAGTCTTTCCTATATAGAAAGCTGAGCATTTGGTGCAATTAGCCACATAAACTATTGATTTAGAAGCACAATTAAAATTACCCAAAATTTTATATTTCACTTTATTAATTGTAACACAATTACCTTCTTGTATGAACCTACATTGATGGCAAAATCCACATTTTGCCATACCTTTTGTCCTCTGTGCATTATTGTTTTTGTTCCCTTCTAACAGTTTTTAGATTTAGACCTTTCCTATATGTAATTTTAGGTTCAGAACCCAATAATTGATGTAATTGTTTGTCCTCTACAATAATCGCCCAGTTTTTATGTAAAATATTTCTAATAAATTGATGGTCAATAGTGAATGTACATAAAAATCTGGTATTAATTTAATCCCTCTGTATGTAATTCCTTACTACTGGGTCCTCCCGAAGCTAAATTTAGAGACATTCCTTGCTCACCCAAAATGGGTTTAAAATATCCAGAATGTCGCTTATGTATGACTTCTTTAACTTCAACATTTAAAATACTTCCTCAGATGCGGACTGACTTCTAAACCCCTCCATCAAGAAGTCAGTCTGCATCTGAGGAAGTATTTTTAAAAGAAAACGTATCAGTCAGGAGACATTAATGTCAGAAGTGCATTTTTTTTGTTTTTTATTAAAGCTGTGTTTTAACATCCAAGTAGCTGGTCTTCGATCCTTGGTGGTACCTGTGGATATTTATTGGTGAATTTTGGTACCTTGGTGAACTGTTTTGGTCTCCCACTAAAAACACCAACACATTTTGGGAATAGTCTCGGTGGAAGAGAAACCTCCCACAAGGTGGATCAGATATTGAGCGCTCCAAGGAGTCGATTCAGAAATGAGGAGAAATCTCTGGATCGGTCTCTTCATCTTCCTGGCCAGAAACTTGAATCTCATCAAGAAAAGAGGCATCCCTCTTTCTTTTACGAGAAACCACCTTATAAGAAGCTTAATCAATAGCCTGAATTAAACCCTGAACCAGACCCAGTAAACTACCAGTCTAAGGAAATTTGAGGAGAAGATAAATGATTAGTTTTCCGCTTCTTTTTGACAGAAAAAATGGTGCCAACAGTGTCATTCATGGCAGCTGCAGCTTTCGTGGGGAAGGGCACAACATTATGACCAAAAAGGAAAGTCTTCCCTGTTCTCTCTCCTGAGGCAGACAAGACAGACTCTCCCTTGCCCACTGAGGGAACCCCAACAGCTGCAAAGGACGTGGCTAACCCCTGGTCAATAGTGGCTGCAGGTGTTACACCAGAGGGATCCGGGATAAAAGATGAGAAGTCTGAGGGCCACAGCACAGTCATCCACCTACAGTTGAGCAAATTACTAGCCTGCTGTGGTGACCCCATCTATGGCTGAGCAAATTACTAGCCTGCATTGGTGGCCCATCTGCTGCTGAGCAAATTACTAGCCTGCTGTGGTGACCCATTTACGGCTGAGCAAATTACTAGCCTGCTGTGGTAACCCATCTGCGGCTGTACAAATTACTAGCCTGCTGTGGTGACCCATCTGCGGCTGTACAAATTACTAGCTTGCTGTGGTGGCAAAGGCTCTCTGGTTGACTTTTTTCTTTTTGTGGCTGGAAGAAAGACCAACAGTGGGGCCGATAGATTATTCCATAGTAAAGCCAAAAACAGTGCCTCTTATCCAGGGAAAGAAAGCAGCATATGCAGGTATAAATTTAGTCTTTCAAAGTCACTTTTTCAGACAAAAACACAGTAAAATAATATTGCCAGCTCCCAAAATTAAACAATTTCTCCACAAAAAATGGTTTTCAACTATTTCAAGCAACTTTTAAACTAAGAAAAATAGGATGGACCCTTTTAAAGGTACAGTTAAGTCTCATGACAGTCTGTTAAAATACAAACTCGCAGCTTAAAAATAACTTTCATACTCAGGAAAGTAAAACATGTAATGTGGAAGGTTCTTCCCCATCTTTTTTTCACTGTGTTTTTGTGTCATGGATGCCCTTGGTGTATGACCACTGTACTCTTTCCAGTTTACTCATGCTTGTTTTTCTAAAGGTTTCCATTTGGTTACTCCATTCAAGTTTGGGTCTAAAGTAACTACCAAATAAAAAATAACTTCATTATTCTGATTTCCTAGACTTTATAAACCTTTTAATACAACCTACAGTTTAATAGTTATGGAACAACTGGTTGGTATGATTAGAAAAACTCAAATATAGATCTACCCATATACCCAAGGTCTTCTAATGAATTTAAAGCTTCAAATCACTGTGCTTTAAGTATCCACATTTCAGTTTGTCTCCCCCAAATCGCACGTGCCTAGTTTTTGATGCATTTCCATCCATCCATTGTACAGTCACTCGGACACACATACTCACCTACGGACAATTCAGGGTGTCCAATCCACCTAATGTATGTCTTTAGAATGTGGGAGGAAACAGGAGCACCCGGAAGCCCACGTGACCGGGGGGAGGACATGCAGACTCTGCACAGAAGGTACCCCAGTTGAGAATCAAACCGGAGAACTCTAACCAATGCACCACTGCAGCCAACCCACCTTTTTGACGTATTTATTTATTTATTTATTTGCAGTTGGTTTACCAGGATAGTCCATTGGGCCAAAAGAACCCGTTTTCAATGGAGTCCTGGGGAGAAAAGCTCCAAAAAATAGACATACACACTAGGTACATACAATAGAGAAAGCTCTGTAAGTAAACAAACATACTAGGTACATACAATAGATTACTAAAGATACTTATACAATTTTAAAAGAGAATACAGTCATTGAATTCACATTTGAGGTACTTTCCACTATGCAATCTTATAGAAGTAAGTAGAATAAATGTGGGGTGTATTAGGGCTAAAGAGGTAGTTAATTTGTAGAAAGTAATTGTTTATGTAGGCATAGTTGAGTAAATATAGGAATGAATGGGAGATGAAGAGTACCTTGTTTTTAAGATGGGTGGGAACAAGAGCATTCCCATAGGGACTTAAGATGTGTGTGAAGAGATTTTTTGAACATATAATGATTACTACTGGTGCGAATGGATGGTGGGAGTGAGTTCCAAAGTCGTGCTAGGTTAAAGGATAGAAGGTTTTTACCTGGGGGACGAGTTGGTTTATGAAATTCTAATAGGTTTTGATTGTTTGACCTTAGGACTCTGTCAGGTAGGTGCAACGTAAAAGCAGAAGACAGGGAGGGACAAAGAGAGGGGTTATTAATGAGCTTATGGGCTAGGGTTAGCTGAATGAAGTTGAGCTGATGTGGAAGTTCAAGCCAATTAAGTTTTTGGAGAGAGGAACAGTGGTGGGTGGAGGACCTGTGACCGTTAGCAAACTTGGCGATTTTGTTGTAGCAAGAGGAAAGTTGTTTCTTTAGAGAGGACTGAAGATTAGTTAGGAGAGGAGATCCATAGAGAAGGGAGGGGATAAGGAAGGAAGAAGAGAGGGCGATTTTGGTGGTCTTTGTGAGGTATTGATTTTGACGGTAGAGCATGCCAAGTTTTTGGTGGGTTTTTTTAATATTTAGTTGTAGATGGGAGTTGAAATTAAGCTGGTTATCAATTTGGACACCTAGTAGCTTGGTTTCAGACACCAGTTCTAGGATTGAGTTGTTTTGGCTAGTAATGAAAAATGTGTTTGTATTGAAGGGAGTATTTTTGGAGGGGGTAAATACCATGAGTTTAGTTTTGGAGGCGTTAAGAGCTAGATGGTTCATTTTCATCCAGTGCTCAGTGATTGAGAAAGCTTCTTGTGTGAGATTTTGAAGCTTAGAGGTAGATATGGCAGAGCAGATAATGGTAGAATCGTCAGCGTATTGGATGATGTTAGAGAATGGGATAGATTTGTGAAAATCATTTATAAATATGTTGAAGAGAAGAGGACCAAGTATAGAGCCTTGGGGAGCTCCGGTGGGGGTGCTAAGAAAAGAGGAAGTGGCCTTTTTCCATTTTACAGCTTGGTATCTGTTTGATAAATAGCTGGAGAACCAGTTCGCAGAGGAGGGAGAAAGGTTAAGTTTTGAAAGTTTTGTTAAGAGCAGACTGTGTGAGATAGTATCAAAAGCCTTAGAGAGGTCGAGTAGTAGTGTGGAGACAATTTGGCCAGAGTCGCGTGCTTTGTTTATGGTTTCGAGATAGGAGAGGAGGGCTGTCATGGTGCTATGATTTGGCCTAAAGCCGTGTTGTGTAGGTGTGAGAAGATTATTCTCTAGAAGATGTGGTAGTAGTTGAAGTTGGATACACTTTTCTAGAAGCTTGGAAATGGGGGACAGGATAGCGATGGGACGGAAGTTGTTAACATTGCAGTTATTACTGCCTTTATGTAGAGGAATGATAAAGGCTTGTTTCCAGAGTTGGGGCACAGTACATTCCAGGATTGAGCGGTTGATGAGAATGCTTATGGGATAGGCAATAGCTTCAGCAGCTATACTTAGGAAGTATGAGGGGATGTTATCAGGTGCATTTGTGCCAGGCTTCAATTTCTGAAGGAGTTTCTTTATTGTAGAAATGGGTATAGGTTTTAATGAGAATATTGCAGAGTGGAGAGGGAGAGTATTTGATGCTGGTAAGGAAGATGAGGAAGTTAGAGTAGGAGAAGAGTTGGGGGATATAGAGTGAGTAGATGGGAAAGTGGAAGGAGGAAAAGTGCAGGGTGGATTTTTGGCAGGAGAGGGTGGGGGGGTATTGGATGGTGAGGTAGAAGTAGGAAAGGAGGAAGTTAGTTTACTAATGGATTCAATGAAGGAGTTAAATTGAGTAGCCAAATCTAAATATCTGGGGCATTTGGGTCAGGGGTAGGGGTGTGTGGTTTGCTGGGGTTTAGGAGGGTGGAGATTCCTTTCCAGAATTTCTGTGGATTTGTTTTATTATTGTTTTGGAGGGTAAAGAAGTAATTTTGTCTGTCAGAGATAGTAAGCTTTTTTGCTTTGTTTCGAAGGGTTCTGTATTCAGTGTGGGATTCAGGGGTCTTTCTTTTCTGATAGAATGCCCAGGCTTTATCTCTAAGGCGCATGGTTGCTAATGTGTTTTTGGTAAGCCAGGGGGCAGAATTATTTTTTATTCTTTTTGTCCTTAAGGGGGCTAGAGAATCTAATACATTTAGGAATGTAGAATTAAAGTGGGAGACTGCGTCTTCTAAGGATAGTGTCCTTAGATTGTTCCAGTTAATTGCATTTAGAGAATCTAAAAAGGTTGTTGGGTTAAAATTTTTGTGGTTGCGGATAGTAATATAATTGTGGGGGTGGTGAGATATACAGGGGAGTCGATGGGTGAAAGTGGGCATATGATCACTTAGAGCGTCGGGAAGAGTACCACTATCAGAGTAATGGTGGGGATGTGAAACTAGGATCCAGTCTAGTATGCTGCCACAAGAGAGGTTTTTTGATGGACGTGTTACTTTGTTGATTAGCTGGGAAAAGTTATATAGGTTAATGGTTAAGGGGGTTAGTTGGAGATTGTATGGAGGTCCAGTTGATATTTACATCACCTAAGATTATGGTTTCATTACTAATGTTATTGGAGAGCCAGGAGAGGATATCTTCTAATGTAGAGATATTGTCCCCTGGGGGGATGTAGAGGGATGCAAGACATATGTGTTTATGCTTATTGACTTGAAGGAGAGTGTGGAGTAATTCAGCATTGTTGAAGTGTGGGATAGGTTTGTCATAGGGAGTAATTAACAAGGAAGTTGAAAATATGAGAGCTACACCGCCGCCTTTTTTGTGGGACCTGTCCTTTCTAATGATAGAGTAGCTTGGTGGAGTTAATTCGGAGTCTTTTATATGGGGTTTTAGCCATGTTTCTGAGATAGATAGGATGTCAGGTTTATTATGTGTGAGCCAGGCATGGAGGGTTGCTATTTTGTTGACTATGCTTTGGGAGTTTAATGAAGTGAGTAATAGAGGCTTGCGCATGGGGGTGGAGGTAGAGGGGCCTGGGTTTGGATGGATATCACCAGATAAGAGAGTAGTAACTAGATGAAGGATATGGCTAGAGGGGCAATTTAGCAGTTTAGAAAAAGGATTAGGTAGTGTTGTGATGGAAAAAGGATTTCTGGTGGTTATGGGGATGTAGGGTTTGTGGGAAGTGAGTACTTTGTAGGAGAAGGATAGGAGGTGTTTTATAGGAAATAGATGAGGAGAGATAGATGAGTGTGAATGTGAGGGGGGGGGGGGATTTAGATGGTAAGTTATTTGATAGAGTTGTGTGTGGTGGCAGGTACTGGGTTGGGTGAGGTAGTGAAGATAGGAAAGTTTAAGTAGTAGTAGTAGTAGAATAGTGATGGATGAGGGTTTTAAAAGCATGTTGATTAAGGCTGTTCTGTGGATAGGCTATAATTGAATTAAGTATGTATTTAAAGAGTATTATAGGAGGATATGATGTACAAAGCTTGAATTGTAGTGGGGGGTGTGGTGTTAAGAAGGAGGGTAGAAGTGGTAGAGGATGGTGGAAAGGGAAGAGAGGATCAGTTATCAGAGTTAAAGTGTAAATTTAGAGTCAGGTAGTGTAACTCAGTAATGGGTGTGGTTATGGTAACAAGGAGGAGGATTAGGAGATACTGGGTGTGTCCAGAGTGTTTGAGCTTGATTGGTGTAGGGAGGAAGTGGGTGTGGTAATGAGAGGAATATAGCTAGGAGTGCTGGGGGCGGGTGGAAATTGGGGGCAGGGTAGGGGAGCAGAGTGAGCCCGTAGGGCGAACGGAGCGGGAAACAGCAGGAGAAGGATGAGAGCCAATCAGTGGAGCATAGATTGCAGGAAAGTAAGCTGTAACAGGGAAAGTAAGAGTTCTAGATATAAAAGATAGAGTGGGCTATGAGTTTAGTGAGAAATGAAAGTAAAGCAAGTAAGGAAAAAATGTGAGAAGTGAGTGAAATAAAGCAATATCAGTGGGGGGGGGTGCACCTTGTGGTCAATGTAGAAGTACACTGGGCCCACTAGGGCAGAGAATGGGCTAACGTGGACTGAAATGGGAAGGAGCCTATAAGGATTATGGAATAAAATGAGGGTGAGAGGCAAGAGATGGGGAGGTGTAGGCTGCTGGCTGTCCTGGCAGGGAGGTAGCTTACACAGATAACAGACAAGGAGTAGAAATTACAAAGTTTAGTAGCAGCAGTTACACATACTTCCTCTGTGTCCTCTGGGAGAGACCTGATTTAACTTTCCCGACAGGGGGTTAAGGCAGCAGGGAAGTAATATTGCAGGATCACAAATAATGGATGAGATTGGTGGCTTTAGTTTGGAATATGTGTTCAACCAAGGCGAGGTCCCAGGGGAATAAGCAGGGTAAAACAACTGGAGACAGGAGAAAAAAGATGAGAGAGGGTTAGTATATGTGTAGTGATAACATCACCTTATCCCTAGTAGTAGTGATGGGCAGGTAAGGAATGGTATTAGCACAAAATAGTAAATTAAAGCAAATAGTATCTAAGTATACAATTTAGCAATAGAGTCTATCACAGTGGTTAATACACAGTTAAATACTGCAGATCAAATACACATATAGGTATACAATTAGGCATTACTTTCAATTTTGTAAAAAGAACAATATCGTCAAAAAAGTCAGTTTCAACAGTAGGCTATCCTAATAAACAGCGTGCTCTAGATGATACTAACTTTAAAACAATAATAGCACCTTGGCTCATTCTACAGCAGCAAGTGGTCAGGAGCATGTATTAAGCACACACACGTGGAAACTGGCGTGTTGCGCAGTCTGTAGTCTAGTAATTGTTAAAACATTTAAAAATAATACATTTAAACATTGCCTGAATACAATCCTAATACCCTGGTGCGCCCTATAACAGCACATGAGGAGTTACATGTGCACGTGAATGATGGCGTGTTATACAGTTAGTAACATCACTGATAAATAATACAAAACTCTAATGTTATGCAGTACAAACCCTTTCAACAGCGATAATCCTTTCTAACAGTCAAGCAATGTACGCCATGAACAGCAGGAGTGTAATAGCACTTTGCAACAACAGTCGCTAGGGTTTAGGTAAAGGCTGTTAGAATATGCGGGAACCAGAATAAACAGTTACTATGCGATGCTAAAGCATGAGTGCTATCCTTTACAGTAACCCGTTAAACAGGGTTTGTAAAACAAGCATGTGCTCCTTGAACAGCAGGAGCGTGATAATGCTCTAAAAACAGCAGTCGCTGCAGTGTAATTAAAGGCTGTCTGATTATGCGATGCTAAAACATGAGTGCTATCCTTTACAGTAACCCGTTAAACAGGGTTTGTAAAACAAGCATGTGCCACTTGAACAGCAGGAGCGTGATAATGCTCTAAAAACAGCAGTCGCTACAGTTTATTTAAATGCTGTTTGATTATGCGAGAACAGAAAAACAGTATTTAGCAGCATATTATTCTTCTTCTGTGACCGAATGGTCAATTTAGTCAAGTTCTATTGCATGCATGCCTTACCTTAACAGGTCTAATCAGTTTATCTATTTTCAAGTCATCTGCAGACAGACTGTAGAACACCTCAAATGAAAATGATGTCTCTGAAAGATGCAATCTAAAAATGTATGGACCTAGGACAAAGCCTTGTGGGACACCTTGACTATAACCTTTAATTTCACCTGTCCAACTGCTGCAGGATACTTACATGTCCTATCTGTAAGCCATGCAGTGGTCAGTTCTGTCAATATTTTTATTTAACATCTGGTAACCAGTAAAGTCTGAATGAGTCAAAAACCCATTTTCAGCAGAGGCCATGGGGCAAAAGCTCCACAACAGAACACATATTAAGCACAGGATTTACATATGCAATATAAAATAAAAAAATAAAAAAAAACACGAGCAAGGCAAAAAGGTAAATATATTTATATTTTCCATAAGAAATTTACAAAAAACAAGTTCAGGACAAATTACTGATATGCAGGGAAGGCAGAGAAATGTGGAAATACATAAGCTTTTGTATGTGTATATATATATATATATATATATATATATATATATATATATATATATATATATATATATATATACATATATACATACATACATGAATGGCACACGCTGCTTATTGAAGTTTGTACCAATTTCCCATAGAGTTCAAAAAAGAAAAGTAGCAGTAAGGGAGTCTACACAGGTACAAATTAGGAAAAGGGGGTGTAGAGAAACCATAACAGGAAGAAAAGGAGCAGTAAGGGAGTATATACAGGTACAAATTACAAAAAGGGGGTGTAGAGAAACCATAACAGGAAGAAAAGGAGCAGTAAGGGAGCATGTACAGGTACAAATTACAAAAAGGGGGGTGTAGAGAAACCATAACAGGAAGAAAAGGAGCAGTAAGGGAGTCTACACAGGTACAAATTACAAAAAGGGGGGGTGTAGAGAAACCATAACAGGAAGAAAAGGAGCAGTAAGGGAGTATATACAGGTACAAATTACAAAAAGGGGGTGTAGAGAAACCATAACAGGAAGAAAAGGAGCAGTAAGGGAGTATATACAGGTACAAATTACAAAAAGGGGGTGTAGAGAAACCATAACAGGAAGAAAAGGAGCAGTAAGGCAGTCTACACAGGTACAAATTACAAAAGGGGTGTAGAGAAACCATAACAGGAAGAAAAGGAGCAGTAAGGGAGTATATACAGGTACAAATTACAAAAAGGGGGTGTAGAGAAACCATAACAGGAAGAAAAGGAGCAGTAAGGGAGTATATACAGGTACAAATTACAAAAAGGGGGTGTAGAGAAACCATAACAGGAAGAAAAGGAGCAGTAAGGGAGTCTACACAGGTACAAATTACAAAAAGGGGGTGTAGAGAAACCATAACAAGAAAAGGAGCAGTAAGGGAGCATGTACAGGTACAAATTACGAAAAAGGGGGGGGGGTGCAGAGAAACCATAATAGGAAGAAAAGGAGCAGTAAGGGAGTCTATACAGGTACAAATTACAAAAAGGGGGTGTAGAGAAACCATAACAGGAAGAAAAGGAGCAGTAAGGGAGTATATACAGGTACAAATTACAAAAAGGGGGTGCAGAGAAACCATAATAGGAAGAAAAGGAGCAGTAAGGGAGTCTATACAGGTACAAATTAGGAAAAGGGGGGTGTAGAGAAAACATAATAGGAAGAAAAGGAGCAGTAAGGGAGTCTATACAGGTACAAATTACAAAAAGGGGGTGTAGAGAAAACATAATAGGAAGAAAAGGAGCAGTAAGGGAGTATATACAGGTACAAATTACAAAAAGGGGGGTGTAGAGAAACCATAATAGGAAGAAAAGGAGCGGTAAGGGAGTATACACAGGTACAAATTACGAAAAAGGGGGGTACAGAGAAACCATAGTAAAAAGGAAAGGAGCAGTAAGGTAGTATATACAGGTACAAATTACAAAAAGGGGGTGCAGAGAAGCCATAATAGGAAGAAAAGGAGCAGTAAGGGAGTCTATACAGGTACAAATTACAAAAAGGGGGTGCAGAGAAACCATAATAGGAAAAAAAGGAGCAGTAAGGGAGTATATACAGGTACAAGTTACAAAAAAAGGGGGTGCAGAGAAACCATAATAGGAAGAAAAGGAGCAGTAAGGGAGTCTACACAGGTACAAATTACAAAAAGGGGGGTACAGAGAAACCATAATAGGAAGAAGAGGAGTGGTAAGGGAGTATATACAGGTACAAATTACAAAAAGGGGTGTGTAGAGAAACCATAATAGGAAGAAAAGGAGCAGTAAGGGAGTATATACAGGTACAAATTACAAAAAGGGGGTGTACAGAAACCATAATAGGAAGAAAAGGAGCAGTAAGGGAGTCTACACAGGTACAAATTACAAAAGGGGTACAGAAACCATAATAGGAAGAAAAGGAGCAGTAAGGGAGTCTACACAGGTACAAATTACAAAAAGGGGGGTACAGAGAAACCATAATAGGAAGAAGGAGTATATACAGGTACAAATTACAAAAAGGGGTGTGTAGAGAAACCATAATAGGAAGAAAAGGAGCAGTAAGGGAGTATATACAGGTACAAAGTACGAAAAGGGGGGTACAGAGAAACCATAATAGGAAGAAAAGGAGCAGTAAGGGAGTATATACAGGTACAAATTACAAAAAGGGGGTGTACAGAAACCATAATAGGAAGAAAAGGAGCAGTAAGGGAGTCTATACAGGTACAAATTACAAAAAGGGGGGTACAGAGAAACCATAATAGGAAGAAAAGGAGCAGTAAGGGAGTCTATACAGGTACAAATTACAAAAAGGGGGTGTAGAGAAACCATAATAGGAAGAAAAGGAGCAGTAAGGGAGTCTACACAGGTACAAATTACAAAAAGGGGGGTGTAGAGAAACCATAAGAAGAAAAGGAGCAGTAAGGGAGTATATACAGGTACAAATTAGGAAAAGGGGGGTGTAGAGAAACCATAATAGGAAGAAAAGGAGCAGTAAGGGAGTATATACAGGTACAAATTACAAAAAGGGGGGTGTAGAGAAACCATAATAGGAAGAAAAGGAGCAGTAAGGGAGTATATACAGGTACAAATTACAAAAGGGTGTACAGAGAAACCATAATAGGAAGAAAAGGAGCAGTAAGAGAGTCTATACAGGTACAAATTACAAAAAGGGGTGTGTGTAGAGAAATCATAATAGGAAGAAAAGGAGCGGTAAGGGAGTATATACAGGTACAAATTACAAAAAGGGGTGTGTGTAGAGAAACCATAATAGGAAGAAAAGGAGCGGTAAGGGAGTATATACAGGTACAAATTACAAAAAAGGGAGGGGTGTAGAGAAATCATAATAGGAAGAAAAGGAGCAGTAAGGGAGTCTACACAGGTACAAATTACAAAAAGGGGGTGCAGAGAAACCATAACAGGAAGAAAAGGAGCAGTAAGGGAGTGTATACAGGTACAAATTACAAAAAGGGGTGCAGAGAAACCATAATAGGAAGAAAAGGAGCAGTAAGAGAGTATATACAGGTACAAATTACAAAAAGGGGGGTACAGAGAAACCATAAGAAGAAAAGGAGCAGTAAGGGAGTCTACACAGGTACAAATTACAAAAAGGGGGTGCAGAGAAACCATAAGAAAAGGAGCAGTAAGAGAGTATATACAGGTACAAATTACAAAAAGGGGGTGCAGAGAAACCATAATAGGAAGAAAAGGAGCAGTAAGGGAGTCTATACAGGTACAAATTACAAAAAGGGGGTGCAGAGAAACCATAATAGGAAGAAAAGGAGCAGTAAGGGAGTCTATACAGGTACAAATTACAAAAAAGGGGGGGGTGCAGAGAAACCATAACAAGAAAAGGAGCAGTAAGGAGTCTATACAGGTGCAAATTACAAAAAGGGGGTGCAGAGAAACCATAACAGGAAGAAAAGGAGCAGTAAGGGAGTGTATACAGGTACAAATTACAAAAAGGGGGGTGTAGAGAAACCATAATAGGAAGAAAAGGAGCAGTAAGGGAGTCTACACAGGTACAAATTACAAAAAGGGGGTGCAGAGAAACCATAAGAAAAGGAGCAGTAAGGGAGTATATACAGGTACAAATTACAAAAAGGGGGGGTGTAGAGAAACCATAAGAAGAAAAGGAGCAGTAAGAGTCTATACAGGTACAAATTACGAAAAGGGGGTACAGAGAAACCATAATAGGAAGAAAAGGAGCAGTAAGGGAGTCTATACAGGTACAAATTACAAAAAGGGGGGTACAGAGAAACCATAATAGGAAGAAAAGGAGCAGTAAGGGAGTATATACAGGTACAAATTACAAAAAGGGGGGGTACAGAGAAACCATAATAGGAAGAAAAGGAGCGCTAAGGGAGTATATGCAGGTACAAATTACAAAAAGGGGGGTGTAGAAAAACCATAATAGGAAGAAAAGGAGCAGTAAGGGAGTCTACACAGGTACAAATTACAAAAAGGGGGTGCAGAGAAACCATAAGAAAAGGAGCAGTAAGGGAGTATATACAGGTACAAATTACAAAAAGGGGGTGTAGAGAAACCATAATAGGAAGAAAAGGAGCAGTAAGGGAGCATGTACAGGTACAAATTACAAAAAAGGGGGTGTAAAGAAAATATAATAGGAAGAAAAGGAGCAGTAAGGGAGTCTATACAGGTACAAATTACAAAAAGGGGGGTGTAGAGAAACCATAAGAAAAGGAGCGGTAAGGGAGTATATACAGGTACAAATTACAAAAAGGGGTGTGTGTAGAGAAATCATAATAGGAAGAAAAGGAGCAGTAAGGGAGTCTATACAGGTACAAATTACGAAAAGGGGGTGTAGAGAAACCATAACAGGAAGAAAAGGAGCAGTAAGGGAGTATATACAGGTACAAATTACGAAAAGGGGGTGCAGAGAAACCATAATAGGAAGAAAAGGAGCAGTAAGGGAGTATATACAGGTACAAATTACAAAAAGGGGGGGTACAGAGAAACCATAATAGGAAGAAAAGCAGTAACGGAGTCTATACAGGTACAACTTATGAAAAGGGGGTGCAGAGTAACCATAATAAGAAGAAAAGGAGCAGTAAGAGAGTATATACAGGTACAAATTACAAAAAGGGGGTGCAGAGAAACCATAATAGGAAGAAAAGGAGCAGTAAGGGAGTCTATACAGGTACAAATTACAAAAAGGGGGTGCAGAGAAACCATAACAAGAAAAGGAGCAGTAAGGGAGTCTATACAGGTACAAATTACAAAAAGGGGGGTGTAGAGAAACCATAATAGGAAGAAAAGGAGCAGTAAGGGAGTCTATACAGGTACAAATTACAAAAAGGGGGGTGCAGAGAAACCATAATAGGAAGAAAAGGAGCAGTAAGGGAGTATACACAGGTACAAATTAGGGAAAGGGGGCGTGTAGAGAAAACATAGCAGGAAGAAAAGGAGCAGTAAGGGAGTATTATACAGGTACAAATTACGAAAAAGGGGGTGCAGTGAAACCATAAGAAGAAAAGGAGCAGTAAGAGTCTATACAGGTACAAATTACGAAAAGGGGGGTACAGAGAAACCATAATAGGAAGAAAAGGAGCAGTAAGGGAGTCTATACAGGTACAAATTACAAAAAGGGGGGTACAGAGAAACCATAATAGGAAGAAAAGGAGCAGTAAGGGAGTATATACAGGTACAAATTACAAAAAGGGGGGGTACAGAGAAACCATAATAGGAAGAAAAGGAGCGCTAAGGGAGTATATGCAGGTACAAATTACAAAAAGGGGGGTGTAGAAAAACCATAATAGGAAGAAAAGGAGCAGTAAGGGAGTCTACACAGGTACAAATTACAAAAAGGGGGTGCAGAGAAACCATAAGAAAAGGAGCAGTAAGGGAGTCTATACAGGTACAAATTACAAAAAGGGGGGTACAGAGAAACCATAATAGGAAGAAAAGGAGCAGTAAGGGAGTCTACACAGGTACAAATTACAAAAAAGGGGGTGTAAAGAAAATATAATAGGAAGAAAAGGAGCAGTAAGGGAGTATATACAGGTACAAATTACAAAAAGGGGGGTGTAGAGAAACCATAATAGGAAGAAAAGGAGCAGTAAGGGAGTCTACACAGGTACAAATTACAAAAAGGGGGTGCAGAGAAACCATAAGAAAAGGAGCAGTAAGGGAGTATATACAGGTACAAATTACAAAAAGGGGGTGTAGAGAAACCATAATAGGAAGAAAAGGAGCAGTAAGGGAGCATGTACAGGTACAAATTACAAAAAAGGGGGTGTAAAGAAAATATAATAGGAAGAAAAGGAGCAGTAAGGGAGCATGTACAGGTACAAATTACGAAAAAGGGGGGTACAGAGAAACCATAATAGGAAGAAAAGGAGCAGTAAGGGAGTCTATACAGGTACAAATTACAAAAAGGGGGGTGTAGAAAAACCATAATAGGAAGCATTTATAAAATATTCTTATATGGAGACTGGTCAGGATAGAGAGTAGAAAAATCATTCTAGGGGGGATAGACACACTAAGAAGGCAGGTTGAGGATGGAGAGGTGAAAGGAGAAACTAATGGAGGGAAGGTTCACTGACTATGTTAGCAAAAGGTAGGAGGGTACGGCCGGGGAAACTCAGTGACGAGTAGGGATGGGGTAGATGGAGAAAGAAGGAATGGCAGAACTATCTAGTTTTGGAGCAGGGACAGATATAGGACTAGACAAGGAAGTTCTTGAATGTGTGTTTGAATCTCAAGATTAGACATGGCTCTGATATTTATAGGTAGGGTATTCCAGAGTTTAGTAACAATATAGGAATAGAAATGCCTAGTTATTTTAATTTGTTGATCAGTGTTTTGTAAATGAACCTAGCAAATGCTGAAGTTACAACCATCACAGCACAAGTTTTCATTCATAGCTATTTTATTGTTATAGATCATGCTACAGGTGGCAACACCCTGAAAATTGAAGATACATGGTTTCAAGTCTCAACCTTATCAATTCCGACAATTTATCTGATATAATCTTCCCCATTACTTTTCCACAACATGTAGTCTGTATGACTCTGGGATTGTCCTACTTCCAAGACAGGTTTAACAAGTGTATATCTCCAATCATGAGCAATCTCCCCATATTTATACGGCCTAGTAAATAACAGATATAATGTTACTGTAAAAGTTCATGCCGCAGAGTTCTCGGGTTATTACTACTACACAATTCTGTCTCCTTCCTGTGCTTTGGATCCAGTTTGCAAAGTTGTTTTTCAGTATAATCTAACGTCATTACAGTATCTGAGGTTACCTGGGTGTTACTAGGACAATTTATCCCCCCCTTTTATGGAGCCAAACTGCTCTGCATAAGACTTCGTAAACATATCTATAATCTATTGCATTGGAGAATAAATGGCAGAATCTACACACACTATTGATCTGTATGCATTTGCTCCTACCACATCATATTACTACTAAATGGTTTCCTTTTGTGCTCAATATCTTCAAAAGATTTTTCAAGAAAATGTATATAATATTGTTTTACACTGTTTAACGTGTCTGCCCAACTTATTTCAATTTTAAAAGTCATAGTTCAACCTCTCTCCCATTTCTTAATTTTTTTTTGTCTCACCTTAATCAAGTATCTTGCAGTTATGGAAATATATCCTGCTGATATTGTGTGCCTAAATCCTGATGTTTATTTATTTTTTTGCATCTAAACAATTTCTCTTTCAAAACTTCATATTCCTTCTGCAGTTTTTCCACTAAAAGCATCACTCCAATTTTGCATAGTGACTGTTTTGCTTCCAAATAATCTGTTATTAATCTTCTGTACATTGGTTTAGATTTCAGTTTGGCAGAATAATCTAGCAACAAATTAAACTTTATAACTCCATGATCACTGCACATCAATGGTGGTAAACTGACATGAAACAGCTGTAATTTCTTTAGGAATCCAAACAATGTCTAGTAATCCCTGTAGGTGTTTCTACAAACAGACAATAGTTGTTCCTAAACATGGGCTGTAAATAATTTCCTTACTAATACTTTTGAATCAATATTACTACAGTCTGTTTTTCATGCAAGAAATGTATGACTTCCTGTAGGCCATCAGCAACAATTGTTACATGCTTCAGGGTTGTCTTTATTGTGGCAGTTACACAATGTACAGTACCGATGTTATCAATCGCGTCTCAGTCTTTAATCCCCATCACAATGCCCCACCTGATTTGTTGTTAGAAGAATGTCCATTAAAGTAAAAACATTCTTATCGTCTCAGAAGTAATTTCTAGTCATTGTTCTTTAACCATGTTTCACAATCAATCTTATGGGAACATAGCAAATTTTCCAATAAAAACATTAATGCTCTTAGCATTAACAACCATCAGGGATGCATCAAATGTTGCTATCTGTGAGATGTTAAATTGTTGACCTGGTGAAAATCCTGCCTTGGGTTTGTCAAATACTGAAAAAATATCTGCTGCAAAAATTTTCTTCCCTGATCTTGAAAAAATGCATACCATGTTGCCCGAATACCTGTGCCCAAAATTAGGCTCTGATGTTTCACACATCCATTTTTTTTAATGAGGCATTTTTTCATGTATGTATTTACCCAAAAAACTTTTCATTCATGGTGACCAGAGTCTCTTTTCTATATGTGATTTGTGAAAAAAAAAAACTTTCTAACACTTGTACAAGCTATGCCATCTAAGAGGGCTGTAAGTTTCCTAACAGAATCTTTGTGGATGGGTTCATCTATACCAACATGAATAAAAATGGATTCATACTGCTGTACATTAAGGTGTTCTAAAGCCTCTCTCACATCCTACATTTTTGCTCATGGCAAGCATATCATCTGATGTTCATTATCTTCTCTGCAAATGTTATCCGTTATTCTAATAATCAAATATCTTATTACAGGAATATATTTTCTGACCAGATCTGAAGAACCTTCATCTTCTAATTCAGTAATATCTTGGAACAATCATCACCATTAGTCTTATTAAACCCACTGTTTTCATTGCTTATTATATTTGCAAGCATACAGTTCTCATCCAGCTGACTTTGTACATCCACAGCTTGAGCCATGTAGTCAACATCTCTCTTTTTCTTACAATAATGTTCTTCAATCCTTCCACATTCAGTTTTGATTTCTTCCTTTCCACCTATCCGTGGCCTCTATCTACCATCTCTTTTGGAAAAATGCCCTTTTCTGTAGATTGACAGTTTTCTTATAGAAAATGTTATCATTCTGTGTAATATGCATGCTAATTAACAAAGCAGTATTCTTTTTAGTGCGGATACTCCTTTTTAGAGACACTAATCGGCTAATTTTCTTTATCTGTTGTGAACTTCTTCCTTTCTTTTCTTCTATATGTTCTGAATCCTCAGACTACTAAATACCTGTATCCAGAATTCGAAAGTCATCGGTGGTATTACCTGGTTTCAGAGGGGTTGAGTGATCTTTACTGGCAACAGACTATTCCTTTCCTAAATGTTTTATTTGCTCTTTGCCTAACATTATTTCAGCATTTCAGTTATCAATATATGCAACAGTTCTCCAAGCCGTACCAATTGCACAAGTGCAATCGTAATCAGTAAGTCTAGATTTACTACTAATAACGGTAAGCAAATCATCCAACTTCTGACATGAGGGACATGGATCACCAACAGGGTGCATGTGCTTAGGGCATCAAAGGAAGGGGGCATCACAGAAATTTTCCAATGCTGGATTAATCATGGAACCAGATTCCACAAAAAGGGGCTCCCCCATAAAAAATTAAATACACAATAAAAAAATAATAAAATAGCAACAGAGGTCAATGACGTATATTAATCTTTGGAAAACAAACAAAATTAGTATCTGGTAACTGCCACACGGTCCACGAGGCTCACGTGAATGCTCTTGTCTTGGTCGTGTCTACTGTCCCATTCAATCGTCCACATAGAATGAGGGAAGCCCTGGGTTGCCAGAGTATGATAATTTTATGGCGTGTACAATAATTTAGTGTACACATTTTGTACGATAATTTGAAAAACATTTAATTTTGTATGACAGATTCACATGAAAAAATATTTTTAATGTCGTGTTTTGAATTTGCAGATTTCTCTTACTACTATACACACGTGCTAGTGCACCAATGTGATCACTATACAAATATACACAGCATTCAGTACACTATACGAGTTAGTTGTGCTTTAGCAAATCATTAACTGCATATTCATTTAACAAATGCATTTTCAGCTGCAAGTGAATAAAAAATTCTAAAAGAAAAGGATAATCAAAATCAGTTACGCCAGAATTCAGCAAATTTAAATCAAAGGAGAAAAATCACAAAATATATTGTACTTAAATATTTACTTGTAAAGTCATTGCCTTGATCGTACAAGTTATGAAAGTCGCACAAAAGCTGGAAATCCTTTGCTTGCAAATGTGTGCAGTAGCTTCTGCTCACTACTGCTCACAGTCGTACCTCTTCTTAAAAGCAGAGAGCAATAAATTACAAACCAGCACATGACTGTTTCACAAACTCTGGACTGCCCTCTCTGTAGTCTGTCTGAATTTATACTTAAGTAGGCCCCCTGGAATGGCTAGTTTGCCTGTCTAAAATATATCCCTAACAGTGAAAATTAGAGGTAAAACAAAATATAAATCCCTATCAATGTATGTTTAATTATGCCATGGCCTTTAAGAAAGGAAAATGCTTTCACTAGTTTTAACTTGCTCAGTGTTCATTGGTTGATGCATTCATTTATTCTGTATTTAAATGAACATATAAATGGTTTGGTCAGTTCTGATGAAGTCCTTATTTGCAAGCACAAAAGCAAGCAAAGCACGAATAACTTCTACCAAAAACCCCTATCAACTTACCACAACAATCCCAAACAATTGTGGACCCCTATAATAAAATTTTCCACCTTGATAGCCTTAGTTCGCCTAACCCCTGTCCTGACAATATTACCCTAGAAACTGCCAACATTCTTAACTCCTACTTCATTGACTATCACTAAATTAACATACTACCACCACTAACCTCCCCCACTCCCCCATCAGCTCAAACTACTGCCTTTTCACTCAAACCTATTCCCAACCACCTACATAAAATCTCTTCTCAGCAAACTAAAATCATGCTCTCCTTCAGTTGACAACCTACTCCCACTTTTTTCCTGAAAATTGCTGCTAGCTCTTTAGCATACCCTGCATCTCTATCCTTAATAGCCAATCTAAAAAATCTTCTCTCTCCTCTAGCTGGAAACAATTTTATACTATTTCCATCCACAAGTGAGTGCACTCCATTGACCTAACTTCCACCCCATAGCTATTCTATCCCCCCCCCAATGCTGCTTGAAAACTGTAGCCATAAGCAAATATTGGACTATGTGCTGCATGAAAATCTACTCACACTTGCCCAGCACTGCTTCCAACCCAACGACAGCACTACTGCCGCTCTAACTTCCTTCACCAAAACAATTGTGCAAGCCAGAAACAAACTTGTCTCTTGTCATTTCCTGGACCTAGCCTTTGACGCAGTCTCCCACCCCCTGCTCCTTTCCAAACTGGCTGACCTCAACATCTCCAACCCTATCCTGTCTTGGTTTTCTAGTTACCTCTCCAATAGGCAACAATCTGTCAAATGGCTCTCTTCCTCCTCCTTCCTGTCAACATCGGTGTACCCCAAGGATCCATCCTTGGACCACGACTTTTCAACATTTTCACCAACAGTCTCCATACCTCCTGCTCCCTTCTCCCTTGTATAATATGCTGACCCCACAATCTCTACCTCTGACAATATCTTGGACCTCCAAACCTCATTACTCAAAGCACCTTTCACTCTGTCGAAAACTGACTTACAATCAACTCATACTCAATCCAACAGAAAAAAAAGAAAAAAAACACCTATTTCTGCCTAAATCTCTTCTATCATAAATCATTTGCCATCTCATCACTAAACACAGTCAAATGCTGAAACTCACACTAAGCTACTGGGTGCAATCAGACAACCAACTTAAATTTGTTTGGCATGTATTAAACAGTATAAAGATGACGCATCAAAAACCTGGACTGCTTTACAGAAATAAAAAATACCTCACTAATGACTCAAGGCTTTCCCTTGCCCACTCCTACCTCCTTCCCTCCCTCCTCCCTCTATGCCTCCCCAATCTTAACTAACCTACAGTCCCTCCCTTACAGCCAAACTTGAACATATAAAAGAAAGTTGCAAGGTTCGCTGCTAGCCAACCTTACAACTCTCACCACTGCCTTTCTTACAAACTATTCACTGGGGAGTACTCTCCATCTACTCTTACTCTCTCAACCATCACAGATTCATCTCATCCTTAACAAACCCTTCTGCCCCACCATCTCTTCCCTTGTATCCCTTTACACCTCTTTCCACCCTCTGCAGATCTCTGATCAGTTTCTCTTAACTATCCACATGAACACTTGTATAGCTATTCAGTTGCCCTAGCCTACAACAAACTTGCACTGAACATTAGAAATGTACCCCACAGTCATATCTTCAAAAAAAATGCTGCAAAACTCTTGGATCTGTTCATGCCAAAACCCATTTTTAACATCTTTCAGCTACTAGCAGATTTTGTCTACCAACTATATTGACACGACTCATTTTAACTCCTCTACTTACCTCTCTGACTGGCTACAGACTCGGACTTCTCTACACCTTGGTTTCTCTTTCTTCTATGCCTGTCTTATAATCCCTACTACTCCTTGGTTTCTCTTTCTTCTATGCCTATTTTATAATCCCGACTACACCTTGGTTTCTCTTTCTTCTATACCTATTTTATAATCCCTACTACATCTTGGCTTCTCGTTCTTCTATGCCTATTTTATAATCCCGACTACACTTTGGCTTCTCTTTCTTCTATACCTATCTTATAATCCCAACTACACCTTGCCTTCTCTTTCTTCTATGCCTATCTTATAATACCTACTACTCCTTGGTTTCTTTTTCTTCTATACCTATCTTATAATCCCTACTACTCCTTGGCTGCTTCTTCTCAACCTACTTTGTCCCACCTCTTATCAAACTTCATTGCTCTAATATATTTTGCTATGTATTTACTTGAACTTCTAAACTGTAGGCTATGTATTTAAAACTGCCTATAAATTCTGTTATCCTTTGTTTGCAACCACCTTTTAACTTGTCTTGGAAATTGTTTCTATATGCCCCCCCCCCCCTACTGAAAAAGGGCCATCGCTCAGTCAGACATACCTGGTTAACAAACGTCAAAATACATAAAAATAAATGATGCTGTGTGTTACTAAATTCTTTTTGAACATTGCAGCTCTCTGACTTCAGGCCTGTTATCTGGTATTGTTTTTGGGCTGTTTCCTGGATATCTGTCTAAATCTATCCCTTTCTAACAATGAAAATTAAGGGTAAAAATAAAATACAAAAATCAATGTACATCTACTTGTCCAGAAGCGATCCCTTTATTCCTGCAAATAATGGCACAAATTAAACTATAAATCAAAATAAGTCTTCTCTTACTCAGCAACTGCCATACCTCTCAACTGAACAGATTTTCGTATAATGTCCAGATTTTTGCCTCATATCTTTGGTCTGTTCCACATAAAATTTTTTTTTTTTTTTTTGACAAATCACTGCAATGATTTAAAGATTAAAGTCATTGAGTAATGACATGCATTGGAGTTTCAGATTTCATATCCTTCAGAAAATGCAAGCTAACAGTTCTTGTTATTCAACAACTTAGTTTATAAGAAATATTTAAAATGTGTCCCTATTTTTGGGCCTTTGTCAGCCCAGTATGTCAGGCTTTGTCCAGATTTGTTGCGCTAAGAGGTTGAGGGGTAATGACAACTGCACAGTCAATCACAAACCAACACAAGTATTCTGTAGATTCATACAGTGAAAACATACCTCTGAAGTGTACCTCATTACGAGGAACATACCTCATTTGGGATCTTAAAAAGTTCCACATTGAAAGGGTCTGTAACACATTCAGTGTCAGGAATTTTTAAGTAAAATCCACGGTAAACAGAAATAAATCATATTAATTCACTAAAAGATCTTCTTTATAAGTATAGCCAGCATATTTTAAATAGCCTATGACCTTCCTAGCTGAAGTTGTTAGTAAGCCATTAGTACGTATTCCACATTTTGCTCATTTGTTCCACATTACAAGGGCTAGTGTTCCTCATTTTGGAGATGGAAGGTTGAGAGCGGAGTGAAAATTAGGGCTAAAAGAACAAAATATAAATCAAAGTAAATCTTCTCGTCTTCAACCAATCAGAAGCTCATGCATATATAGTTTGGCCCATCCCTGGGTTTTCTGTACACAAAACATAAGGGCTAAGGCTACCAAATGGATGCAAGGGTTAGACTTTTTATGATCCTCATAGATAAATAGCCTAGTAAAAGAAACAATGCACCTCTGTACATTGCCAACTGGATGGACTTTTCCAAAAAGGACAGTCTCAGTATACAGAGCATTTTCTCTTTCTCTGTGCAACTTCAGACTGATTATATACAGTAGCAGGGGAAGGGGGTGCAGTTGCCCACAGTGGGAAGGAGGCAGGAAGGCTTGCCACCTGCAAAATGTTTTTTTCTTATGACTTTATACTCCCAAATTCTTTGTTTCATTTAGGAGGTATTGCTCATTTGTCATTTTAGTCATGTACTTCTCAGTGAGCTTAGTGAAATAAAAATATCTCCAAAAAATGCACGTCAAGCACACTAAACATGCACTCGCAAAACGCCACAAGTCCGATCACAACACAAAAAGTAGCAAAAATCTTGAAGCATATCATGTAACAAAGGCACAACCACAACACACTAACCACAAAGTAGAGCTGTGCAAGTTCCTCACTGCTGCAATAGCCTTTGGCTACATGGTTTGTATCCTGCCCAGGATACAACCTGATAGCCTTCCCAAAGTGCTGGCTCCTCCCCCACACCTGCAGTCTGGATGCTGATGCAAGCGCGCTGGGAGAAAATCAGCAGCCAAAGCGCAGACTGCAGGACTTTCCTGCCACACTAAAAGATAAAGCTTACTTATCCCTGGAAGACTGAAAAGGATATAAACACACAACTTTTTATCACAAAAACTAACTGTATACAGAAGGGGGACGCAAGTAGGGAGGGAGGGTGCGGCTACTGCAGCCTGCATCTGGTGGACCCTATTTTGTCCTTTATCTGCAATGTACTTTTTGAAAGGCTTCTGCTAGAACCTTCCTGCCCTTTCTTTTCAGAATAGTGATTGGAGGAAGACTGAGCTGCCTTTTTTTTTTTTTTTTGGAGAAACAATCTGGGGAGGATGAAAAATGTTAGTACCCCTTGACCTTATTTACCCCTTCCATCAAAATGTTTGAGCACCTGAATAACAGCCGGATCAAAACAAAACTTCCTCATCTAAAAGGAGACTAACATTTCAGACAATCTGCTCAGAAAACTTTGTTTCATACCCTAGCAAACCACCTCACGGCAGCAGTAGCAGTTCTAGAAACTGCATCAGCACAGTCACACAGACTCTTCACAGAATGCTTAGAAACATGAGAGAAGTAGGCAACAATAGTATTCAGAAAAGCCCCATTTTTCTGAAGACAGCTTTAGCAGAGATATTCTTCAAACTGTCTGCACAGGGCAGAATATAAGTTAATGTTCGAGCCTGACAGTTCAAAACTCAAAGCCAAAGTGGGAAAAAAAATTATCTTTCCAAATCTGTCAAATGCTTTGCCATCTTTATCAGAGGGACAGGGGGTTGGCATCAACTAAACTGTTAACAGAAGGAGAAAAACTGCAGGATCTGTCCGTAGATGAGACTGTAAATAGCTATGAGACTGAGGAATGCTTTACTTTGCCTTCCTTTTCAGGGTCTGCACTCTGACCGTTAGGGTTATTACAGGAATCGAAAGCATCCTGCAAGGCAGGAGTAACAGGAGTAGAGGAGGCATTTGAAGCATATTACAGCAACTTTTGACAAACGAGAGTACATAAATTAATTTCCACTGAAATAAAGAATTCGTTCTGGATATAGTTTCTGTACAAGACAGCTTTTCTTAAGAAGGAACTGAAGAACCACTATCAGAGTCAGAGTCGGGGGAAGAAAGAAAATGCGTAAGAAATCCCGTCAAATAAGACAAAATAAACAAATGACATCCTCAATACAACTGCATGTGTACAATGACATCATCTATGAAAAGTCCGCCACAGAAATAAGTAAAAGCAAGTACTAGCCTGGCTCTGTGTGTAGAGGGATAAAGCCGTGGATCGGACTTGGCTGCTTGAGTTTGAGTAGCAGCTTGGAAGCAGCAGATTCCAGGCAGTGGGAACAGCATCGAGACCCATTTCTGGGAAAAGGTGACAGTCCAGTGTGCTGTAATGTCAAATCCTGCAGAATGGGAGAATGACCAAATGATATCCAAGCATGCCCAGACATCAACAGATATCCAGAGGAATTCCACTGGACTTCTGCAAAGCTGATGTGGCAGTAACTTTCCGAGGGTGTCATGGAAGCAACATCCTGACATCAAAAGGAGCTAATGCAGGGTCCTCACGGCTACTGGCACAATCAGCTGCCAAGAGGGGAAAACAGGGTATACAATGGCTGTCTAGATGTTGACCTCTCATGGCAGGCTCTTGCCCTTGTTGAAAGTAAAGGTAGAACAAAATTACATTGATCTTCCTAGGACTTGGACTTTTATGTATTTGTCATGTGCAAATGTCCATCTGAACAGAATTAGGTTTGCTTAAACCACTTTCAATTTCAGCCTGTCAAGTTTGCTATGGCTTTAGTGGATTCACAGCAATGTTATTAACAGAATTGCAGAGAACCACAAAAAAGAAAAAACATCAGGATGTAATTTTTTTTTTTTATTTTATAAGGCCAAAACCCTGCACTATAACATCCCCACACATCTAAACATACTAACTTTCAGGTCGTGCAACCTCAGACATAAGATGAAACTTTGTTACCTGCACAGTTCAGAGATCTCACTGTTAACACTGGCTAAACAGGGAGTCAGTAAAATTTAATCTCATTTCAATGACATCTGTTGTAACCAAATGAGTGTATCCAGCCTATTATATTATACAGTTTCCCTCTTGTAAACAAGGTAGCTTTCTGCATCGTGTTGTTCCCTAAAGCTGTCCAAACGTTCCATAGCATAGCTTAGCAGGTTCAGATCACACAGCGCAAGTAAAGTTCATCTTAACTTTCATCGTACAAGTATCATCTGTGGCCAGAAGAGCTTCGATTATGTTTTGCTGGACACTACAAACCCATATTCTGTTTGATAGCTGGTGTATGAATTTATGTTTTGAGACTACCGAGTTCTGTATCGTAAATTTCTTGGGCATCATATATGTATGACGGCCCTGCACTAAATAGAGGATAAGGCAGAAATCAGTATCTGTTGTTGACACACAGTTTGAATGGATTTACTGCACAAAATCCCATGATGCCACTCTCCATTCCATGGAATGCATCACTATTAACAGCAGTTGCTTTTCCTGCTAACACAGTTTGAATGGATTTACTGTACAAAATCTGGCTATGTCAATGTATCAAGCCTGGCACTCTCTAGAATGCCAGTTTACTGTGTAATTTAATTTAATCCTGACTTGTGCGCAGGATTAACTGTAACCTGTGGAACTTGTATAAATTGCTTACTTATGTAATCTCTGTAAATAGTCTGTTTGTAATATGTAATGCTGGTATTATGTAATGCTGTATCTGCTTATCCTTTGAGCTTTTCTCCCCAGGCCTACGCTGAAAATGGACATGCATCCAGTCGGACTATCCCAGTCAACAAATGTAAAATAAAAATAAATAAAAATTTACTGTACGAAATCCCATGATGCCACTCTCCATTCCATGGAATGCATCACTATTAACAGCAGCTGCTTTTACTATTAACACAGTTTGAATGGATTTACTGTACGAAATCCCATGATGCCACTCTCCATTCCATGGAATACATCACTATTAACAGCAGTTGCTTTTCCTGTTAACACAGTTTGAATGGATTTACTGTACAAAATCCCATGATGCCACTCTCCATTCCATGGAATGCATCACTATTAACAGCAGCTGCTTTTACTATTAACACAGTTTGAATGGATTTACTGTACAAAATCCCATGATGCCACTCTCCATTCCATGGAATGCATCACTATTAACAGCAGCTGCTTTTACTATTAACACAGTTTGAATGGATTTACTGTACGAAATCCCATGATGCCACTCTCCATTCCATGGAATGCATCACTATTAACAGCAGCTGCTTTTACTATTAACACAGTTTGAATGGATTTACTGTACGAAATCCCATGATGCCACTCTCCATTCCATGGAATGCATCACTATTAACAGCAGCTGCTTTTACTATCAACACAGTTTGAATGGATTTACTGTACGAAATCCCATGATGCCACTCTCCATTCCATGGAATGGATCACTATTAATGCAGTTGCTTTTCCTGTTAACACACAGTAGCTGATATTGCTACTTCTGTTTTCTTTGTTCTTTCTCTAGAAAGTTTCCTTTCTTTTTTCCCTCAATGTGCTGCGGTGGCAACTTTGTTAAACAGCAGCATATTACTGAAAATTTAAAAGACAAGATTTTAATGTGCTAACACACCCCTGTCACACAAAAGTACAGTTGTGTACACCTACCATAAATGTAGATGTTAGAGTGTCTTCACTGTTGCAGTCATGACTGTAGGGTTCTCCCCTGCCGGCAGGCAGCCCTCGGTCGGCCAGAATCCCAAAGTCTGGGTCCGGTGTCGGCTGTTCAACCATGCTCCCTGACTTCAGAGCGCCAGGAGTATAAAGCTGACAGCCGACACCATCTTCTCCAGTTTTTCTTGCCCCAGATATCAGGAGTCCCAAAATGAAAAAGGTCCCATAACCTTTGCAAATACACCTCAGAAGAATGGTGAAAAAAAGAAATGCACAAAAAGTAAAAATAAGAGGGGACAGGAGGGAGGGAAACCCAGACTGCAACAGTGAAGACACTCGAACATCTACATTTATGGTAGGTGTACACAACTGTACTATGTTCGTGTTTCACTGTTGCAGTCATGACTGCAGGGTAGAATCCCAAAGCTGAAAGAAGGGGAGGTGGTCATAAAGAGGAAGGGGCGGCTAAAAGGCCCTGCAAGACTGCAGAGGCAAAGCCTGCCCTAGACTTAGAGTAGAGAGGTATATTGTAGTGCTTAGAAAAAGTATGCACTGAACTCCAAGTTGCAGCTTCCAAAATGTCCTTGGTAGGAACTCCCCTGAGGAAGGCCGCAGAAGTGGCAGCAGCTCTGGTGGAATGAGTCCATATACTCCCTGGGATTTGCTTTCCATGGTGAGAATAACAAAATCTGATTCCATGAGCAATCCATTTAGAAATGGTCTGTTTTGAAATGGCTTTACCTTGGGAACTTGAAGCATAAGAAACAAACAATTGTTCTGATTTTCTGATGTCCTTGGTTCTGTTCAGGTAAAAACGTAGTTGTCTGTGTACATCCAAGGAATGTAAGATCTTTTCCCCTTTATTTTGAGGAGAGGGGAAAAAGGTTGGCAAGTGGATAGTTTGATTTAAAGCCACTTTGGAAACCACCTTAGGCATGAAAGTAGGATTTGTCCTCAGAGATACCCTGTCTTGATGAAAAATAATATAAGGTTCCAGCGCCATAAGAGCTTGTAACTCTGAAACTCTCCTGGCAGAGGTTAGGGCTAACAGGATAGCTGTCTTCCAAGATAAAAACTTGATGTCAGAAGAGGCAGCAGGCTCAAAAGGAGGCAAGGTTAGTTTTTCCAAAACATAGTTGAGATCCCAAGCAGGAATGGGAGGAGATCTAGGAGGTCTTAAGTTCTTAGCTCCTCTGAGAAACTGTCTCATGAGCTGGTGGAAAAAGATGGGGGGGTCCGTATTATAATGAGCAGAAATAGCAGAGACATGAATCTTAATGGAAGGGAGACCCTTATGTAAGAGATCTGTCAAGTAAAGTAAAATTAAAGTAATGTTAGGAAGAAGAGGATCAGAATCCTGAGCCTGCATCCAGGAACAAAATCTTTTCCATTTTCCTGCATAAGATTTTCTAGTGCTAGGACGTCTGGCTTCTAAAATGACATCCATAACCTGCTTGGGCAGTAAAGAAGAAATCAAAGGCCCTGGATTAACCAGGCCGCTAGGCTGAGAGTTCTGACATGAGTGTAGAACCCGACCCTGATGCTGGGACAGAAGGTTCGGAGATGGAGGTAAAACCCAAGGGGGCTCCAGACATAAGTTTTTTTTAGAGTTGGATACCAAAACTGCAGAGGCCAATTTGGAGCCAGCAAGATCATCTTGGGCTTGTCCTGTTTTATCTTCAATAAAACCCGTGGAAGAAGAGGAAGTGGCGGAAAGGCATATCCCGAGAGGTTCCTCCAACTGAATGACAGGGCATCTACTTTCCAAGCTTCTCTGTGGAAAGTCCTGGTGCAAAAATTCTGTAGTTGATGATTGAGATGGGATGCAAAGAGGTCTATGTGAGGACATCCCCAGACTGCTGTTATCCTGAATATTTTGGTATCCAGCATACACTCGTGTGAATCTGAAAGGTTTCTGCTCAGACTGTCTGCCAGGAGGTTTTGTTTCCCTGGTAGAAACAGAGCTTGAAGATCCAGATTGTAAGCTAGAGCTGTGTTCCATAGATCCATGGCTAGTCTGCATAGGGGGTAGGAATGAGATCCCCCTTGCTTGTTTATGTACCACATAACTGTGGTGTTGTCTGTCTGTATTAGTAGTTGTCCTGGTTGTAAAAGATTCCTGAAGGCCAATAAAGCTTTCTGAACGGCTAACATTTCCTTTAAGTTGATATGCAGGTGCTTCTGATCCTTTGTCCAAAGGTCCTGCAGACAATTGCCCTAAAAATGGGCTCCCCAAGCATAATCCGAGGCGTCCGTGGTTAGAATCTGAGTGGCAGGAGGCAGACGAAAGGGTTTCACTTTGTTTAGTGCACAAGCCCTGGACCACCAAAAGAAATTCCTTTTGAAGGCAAGGAAGGACGGAGATCAGTATGTCTAAACTGTGGCAATGCTGAGACCATACACTTTTTAGGTACCGCTGTATTTTCCTCATGTAGTCTTGCATATGGTACGAGAAGGATGCAGGAGGCCATGTAACCCAAAGCCTGCAGGAATTTCCTTGCAGATAGTTGAGTTAGAGTTGCCAAGGTTTTGAAAGTTGAAGCCAGCTGTAACTTTTTCGGATGTCAGAAATGCCATCTGGGTTGTAGTGTTTAGAAGTGCACCCAGAAAGGTTATCTGTTGTGATGGTGTCAAATTTGACTTTTTTATGTTTACAGAGAATCCCAGGAACCTGAGGAGGTTCTGTACAAATTCTAGATGCTGGAGTAAGACATCCTTGCTGTCTGCCTGAATTAGACAATCGTCCAGATAAGGGTAAATTTGAATTCCCTTGAGTCTGCAGTAAGTTACTACTGGAGCTAGGCATTTGGTGAAGACCCTGGGCACAGTAGACAATCCAAAGGGCAGCGTAGAGAATTGAAAGTGCCTCGATCCGGCCTTGAACCCGAGGTATTTTCTGCGATCCTGCCTGATGGGAATGTGAAAATATGCCTCCTTTAAATCAAAAGTTACCATCCATGCATCTTTGGACAGCATTGGAAGTAGCTGCTGTAGAGTAAGCATCTTGAATTTTGGAATCTCTAGAAAGGTGTTCAAGACCGACAGATCCAGAATGGGCCTCCATGAGTTTTGCTTCCTTGGGACTAGAAAGAGCCTTGAGTAAAAACCTTTTCCCATCTCTGAAAGAGGAACCAGTTCTATGGCATTCATAGCCAAAAGAGCTTCCACCTGGTTTAAGGCCTCCGTCCATTGATGTTTTGGAAGGTCCGGCCATCCGCTTGGCCTTGGCAAGGTATGAAAATGGAATTTGTAACCTCTTAAAATCACATCCAAAACCCATTTGTCTTGGGTTATTGGAGTCCAATTATGATAAGAGAGAGAGTTTTCCTCAGAGAGGGGCTTCCAGGCAAGACGTTCCTGTAGCCCAGAGGGAGTCATTGAATTAGTTTCCTTTGTGATTGTGACCTGTCCTCTCCTCTCCTCTCCTGGGGTGGAAGCAGTCCACTGTCTTGGTCTATAAGCAGCTTGTGTTTGAGGCCTCCCTCTGGAGCGTCTATATCTACCCCTCTGAGGCCTGTCTGAACAGGGAAAGGACCAATTTTTTGAAGGCCAATTCCTGCTAAACCTAGGTGGCTGTACTTGTAAGAAATCTTTAACTGTGTGCATGGATTTCGCCTTATCCTCCATCTTTTTAATCACCTCTTCAGCTTTAGATCCAAACAAAACATTACGCTGAACAGGAGCATCCAATAATTTAGCCTTTACTTGTTCAGGTAAATTTTGTTCCTTTAGCCATGCATGTCTTCTAATGACATGTGCCAGAGGCTGCAGCCCTACAAGAAGCCTCCAAGGAATCAAATCGACAGTGTAAACCATGCTTCCCAACCTGTTCAGTGGCATGCAATAAGTCATGCAATTCCTTATCTGCACAAGCAGAAATGGAAGTAAACTTTTGTTTTAAAATTGTTGGTATTTAAGCATATGAAACTGACAGTTTAAAGCCCTAATGGACAAAGTAGCAGAAGTGTACACCTTTTTGCCCCATCTTTCTAAGGATCGAGAATCCTTTTCAGTAGGAATGGGATTTTTGGCAGAAGCGGCCTTAACTCCCTTAAGACCCTGAGAAATGGTTTCAGGGTCAGCAGAAGGGTTCTTGTATAAAAACTGATGGGAATCAGGAACCCTGTAATATCTATCAGGCTTCACAGGAGCAGGAGGAAGAGAGTCAGGGGTTAAGTTAACCTCTGAAAAGGCATCATCCACAATATCCAAAACAGGAGGAATAGCCAGGGGTCTATGTTGGGGAAGAAGAAGAAAATCCTTCAGTCTTTTCTTGGATTCCGAATACTCCTGTCCCTCCCAGTGGAAATGTTCCCTCATTTCATGCAAAGTTTCCTCAAAAGAGAAATCCTCAGGAGGAGAAGCTGAAGGAATGGATTCTTCAGCATCAGAATCCTCATAAGGAGGGAAAGAATACTCCTGATCAGAAGAAACTGAGGAAACAGAAGCCTGATCAGAGGAATCGTAGGAAACATCCTGCCTTGGCCTTTTGTCTGGAGGGGGATGTGAACCACTAATCATAGTAAGTAAATCCTCCGCCATCTTGAGTAACTGTTTCTGTGACTTGGGAGCCGGTTCAGAAGAGGCCTGTGTTGAAGTCTTTGGTTTAGAAGGTGTCTTTGCCTTTGTCTTTACTAGAAGCTGAGTAGGCCTGAAAACCCCTTCGGAAGCCGGTACCTGCACAGCAGCTCCAGACCCATCTGAAGGAGCATTGTCCGAAGGTCCTGCAACAGAAATATTTAAAGGCCTGGTTGGCTCCTCATGAGAGTCCGTTTCGGCCATCGGTTCTGAAATGGCCGACGACAGGGGCTGCAAAAGCACCTGACGGCCGAACCTGAAGCTGGCTCCGCATGTGCGCCATCATCAGATTTGGACCTCCGAGGCCTGTCTTTATCCTTGTGACATTTGTGAACTCCGGTAGCCAGAACCGTATCAGACAACATTTTGTAGTTAAAGCGCCTACCGAAGTAATGAAAAGCAAAATCGTACCTTCGCTTAATTGTACGCTGATTGAATCTAGCACAAAACCGACTAGCTACGTCGTGGTCAGGGCCTAAGCAAGGAATACAGTAAGAATGAAAATCCTTATGAGGTATTTGCTTCCCACATGAAATACAATTATTAACTTTTTCTGACATCGGAGTGGAGCAAGAAAAAAGTTTCCCCAACGGGGTACTTAGCTTTGAGTGGAGAAGAAAGTCTTCGGTCCGAAGTATATAGAAAAAATTTGTCAGGAGTCAACCGACCTGCACTTGCGAACTGCTATCACCGCACGGCAAGAAAGACTGGAGAAGATGGCGTCGGCTGTCAGCTTTATACTCCTGGCGCTCTGACGTCAGGGAGCATGGTTAACAGCAGAAGCCGGACCCAGACTTTGGGATTCTGGCCGACCGAGGGCTGCCTGCCGGCAGGGGAGAACCCTACAGTCATGACTGCAACAGTGAAACACTATGAACATGTACAGTTTTGTAGCTACCATAAATGTAGATGTTAGAGTGTTCACACTGCTGCAGTCATCACTCTTGGGTTATCCTGTCGTCAGGCCCCTCAGTCGGCCCGAGTTCCAAAGTCTTGGTCCGGCGTTGGTTGCTGTCACTTCTTCCCTGATGTCAGTGCGCCAGGGGCATACAAGATGCATCCGACGCCATTTTCTTTAGTTTTTCTTGCCCCAGATGTCAGGTTCCCCCAATAGGTAGGCAATACATATTGCTATATAAAAATATACATATAAAAATAAAACAATACCTTCAGTCACAAGCAAATACACCACAGAGGTTGTATAGGATAGAAAGGAATAGATAAGTCCAGCTAGTTCAGAGGGGATGGCGGGAGGGTAACCTGGACTGCAGCAGTGTGAACACTAACATCTACATTTATGGTAGGTACAAAACTGTACTATGTTCATCATGTTACACTGCTGCAGTCATCACTCTTGGGTTGAATCCCAAAGCTAAGTATGGGTGGTGGAGGGTTTGGAGAGGCTAGTAGGCCCTGCAGAACTGCAGTGGCAAAGCCAGCTCTGGTTTTAGAGTATAGAGGTAAGTGATGGTGCTTGGTGAAGGTGTGCACTGAACTCGAAGTTGCAGCCTCCAAAATATCCTTGGTTGGTACCCCTCTGAGGAAGGCTGTTGATGCAACTGTAGCCCTGGTGGAACGGGGCCTGAGATGTTACCAGGCACAGATTTCTCATGGTGTGTGCAGCAGAAACGGATACAATGTCCTATCCATTTTGAAATATTCTGTTTTGAGATAGCTTTTCCTTGAGATCCTGCAGCATAGGATACAAAGAGCTGGTCAGATTTTCTGAAAGTCTTAAGTTTTATCCAAGTAGTAACGTAATTGCCTGTGAATGTCCAAAGAGTGTAGGAGCCTTTCCCCTTTGTTCTGGGGGTTTGGATAAAAGGTGGGCAAATTAACGGTTTGGTTTAGGGCCACACTGGATACTACCTTTGGCATAAAGGAAGGGTTAGTTCATAAAGGGAGACTGTCTTGATGAAAAATTATGAAAGGCTCCACTGCCATTAGGGCCTGTAGTTCTGAGACTCTTCGTGCTGAAGTTATTGCTAGCAGCAGGGCAGTTTTCCATGATAGGAACTGTAGATCAGCAGTGAAAGGTGGTTCAAAGGGCGGAAGTGTAAGCTTTTCCAGAACAAAGTTGAGATCCCAAGTTGGTGTTGGTGCTCTCCGGGGTGGTCTTACGTTCTTAGCCTCTCTGAAGAACTGTCTTAGTAATGGATGTGAAAATATAGGAGGATCCGTGTTGTATTGAGCTGAAATAGCTGAGGCGTGGATCTTAACAGATGAGAAGGAAAGTCCTTTGTGCAACATCTCAGTTAAATATTGAAGAATCTGTGGAATATTTGGGACAAGGGAATTTTGGCCTTTAGCCTGGTTCCATGCACAGAATCGTTTCCATTTGTCTGAATACACTTTCCTGGTGCTGGGCCTCCTGGCCTCCAGAATGACATCCATCACAGCTTTAGAGAGAGGTGTTGACTGGTTATTTAGGCAATTTGCCATGCAGCCAGATTTAAAGTCTTGAGTTGGCTGTGTAGAATCTGATTGTTTTGCTGAGTGAGCAGGTGAGGAATTGTAGGCAAAATCCATGGTGGGCCTTGTGCCATGTTCCTTAGTATTGGATTCCAGTGTTGGCGTAGCCAGTCTGGAGCAATGAGCATCATTTGTGGACTCTCTAATCTGGCTTTCAGCAGCACCTTTGCCAGAAGGAGCAGTGGAGGAAAGGCATACACTGTCAATGTTTTCCAACTGAATGAGAGGGCGTCCACTTTCCAAGTTAGTGTGTGGTATGTCCTTGTGCAGAATTTCTGTAGTTGGTAGTTTTGGGGGGAAGCAAACAGATCTATGTCTGGGCTCCGCCAGTTTTGAGTTATCATTGCGAATACTTGTGGATCTAGTTTCCACTCGTGAGGATTTGTGCTGTTTCTGCTTAGATAGTCTGCCAGTGTGTTTTTCTTTCCTGGCAGGAATTGTGCTTGTAGTTGAACTTGGTAGGTCAGTGCTGTGTTCCACAAGGTCATTGCTGGTCTGCATAGGGGGTAGGAGTGTGTGCCCCCTTGCTTGTTTATGTACCACATCACTGTGGTGTTGTCCATCTTTATTAGTTGTCCTGGATGTAGGAGGTCCTTGAAAGCTGTTAGGGCATTTTGTACAGCTAGCATCTCTTTCTGATTGATATGCAGATGCCTTTGTTTTGCAGACCATTTGCCCTGAATGCACTGTCCTGCCATGTGTGCTCCCCAGGCATAATCCGATGCATCTGTTATAGTTTGCCTGGCTGTGGGTAAGGTGAAAGGCTGACCCTTGTTGAGGTGACATGCCTGAGCCCACCATAGAAGCTCCTGTTGAAGGCAGGGAGTGAGTGGAATAAGAAGTTATGTCCTGAGCCCACCATAGAAGCTCCTGTTGAAGGCAGGGAGTGAGTGGAATAAGAAGTTATGTCCTGAGACCACCATAGAAGCTCCTGTTGAAGGCAGGGAGCGAGTGGAATAAGAAGTTATGTCCTGAGCCCACCATAGAAGCTCCTGTTGAAGGCAGGGAGAGAGTGGAATAAGAATTTATGTCCTGAGACCACCATAGAAGCTCCTGTTGAAGGCAGGGAGCGAGTGGAATAAGAAGTTATGTACTCACCATAACGTTCCATCTGAGTAGGTAAACTTCATCTGTCTGCAACCTGTGGGATACGGATACGATCTCGGATCCGAGCCGGCAACTTTACAAAGCTTAGATCCGAGCTCCTCCCCTTACCCATAATCCCCTGCCAACCCTGACTGACCTCAGATCAAGTTTGCCCGCAAGCACTATAGTGGATAACTAACTACATTATCAAAAATGGTACATCACTATATGACATGAAACACATCTGAAGGTCAGGGGGACGGAGGGGGGGGGACGGTTGCAGACAAATGAAGTTTACCTACTCGGATGGAATGTTATGGTGAGTACATAACTTCTTAATCTGAAGTAGTTAACTTCATTTGGTCTGCAACCTGCGGGACAGAGTCCCCAGCTACCTAAACCTTGGGCGGCCTTCATGGAATGATATTCAGGAGCACTGCGGAGCCAAAAGAAGTTCTCCCTCTGGAGGTAATGTCCAATTTATAATGACTGATAAAGGTATGAGATGAGGCCCAAGTGGCTGCTGAACAGATATCATCCAAGGAAGCCCTGGATTTAAAGATGGCAGATGTAGCCATAGCCCTAGTTGAATGGGCACAAACTCCTTGAGGTGCGGGCCTGCCAGAATTTTGATACGCTGTAATGATACACTGTGAAATCCATCTCGATAAGGAAACTTTCGAGAACGCTTTACCTAGATTAAATTTGGCAAAGGAGACTAACAACTGGCCAGATTGTCTATGACCAGATGTCCTATGAATGTAAAATCTAAGTTGTCTGTGCATGTCCAAAGAATGTAGTCTGTACTCCCCTTTGTTCTGGTAGTTAGGAAAGAAGACTGGAAAATTGATAGATTGGTTAATATTAGATTCAGAAACTACCTTCGGGAGGAAGGGGGGATTGGTCTTGAGGTAAACCCTATCCTTGTGAAAGGCTAAGTATGGGGGTTTCACAGAAAGAGCTTGCAATTCAGATACTCTCCTGGCTGAAGTAACAGCCACAAGAAAGGCTGTTTTCCAAGACAAATATTCGAGGTCTACTGAAGGGAGGGGCTGTCAGGGCTTGTAATACCAAGGTCAAATCCCATGGAGGTACCGCTTCCTTTATTGGAGGTCTAAGAAAGGTGCCCTTTAGGAACATTTTGCACAATTTTGTAGTAATCAAAGGACCCATTTCAGTACCTACGTGGTAATGAGAGATAGCTGCTAACTGAACCTTCACTGTAGAACAGCTAGCTCCGCCATTAAAAAGACCTGAAAGTCCAGCACCGCAGGCAAGGGGGCTGTAAAAGGGTCCAAATTATGGCGTTCTGCCCAGATAGAGAAACGCTTCCATTTGCTACCATAGACCTGCCTAGTAGAGGGCTTGTGCGCTGCTACTAGGATAGTTTTAACTGGAGAAGAGATACCGGGAGTCCTAGCTACAAGTGGAACTGGTACAGCCAAGCCATAAGCTTGAGGCTGGCCAGGTCGGGAAGTGGGAGCCCCTGGGGGTGGGAGATTAGATCCAGAAGGGGATCTAGAATCCAGGGCGGATCTAGAATCCAGGGCGGATTCACTCTATGAGACCAGAGGTAAGGGAACCAAGCTTGGCGAAGCCAGAATGGGGCAATGAGGATCATCCTGCTCCCCAACCGACTGGCTTTCTGAAGAAGTATCAGCATGAGGGGAAGAGGAGGGTAGGCATAGAGAAGACCGGGTGGCCAAGCATGCACCAAGGCGCCCCTCGGGGCTTCCCCGGCAGGGGGAATGAGAGCGAAGTAATTATTGCATTTCGTGTTTGAGGGAGATGCGTAAAGATCGTAACAGGGCTGCCCCCAAACGGCAAAAGTTCGACTCGCTACTTGAGGATCGAGGGACCACTCGTAAGGTGAAAGGATGGTGAGACTCAGTCTGTCCGCCAGGATGTTGGTCCATCGCGGAATGTGAGTTGCAATGAGAAAGCGGTTGGTGGAGATCGCCCATTCCCACACTCTCGTGGCTTCTCGACAGAGTGGGTAAGACCTGGTTCCCCCTTGCTTGTTGATATATCATACCACAGACATACTGTCTGTCTGGATTGCAATTGTTCCTATAGGCAGAAGGCTCTGAAGTGCTTGCAACAACAGCACTGCCCTCATCTGTATAACATTTATGTGCAATAAGGTCTCCGAATCGTTCCAGGTGCCTTGGACTGTCTTGCTCGAATAATGCCCCCCCCCCAAGACGTGAGGCGTCCGTGGTCACCGTGGCGAGAGGGGGGGCCGTGGCAAAGGGGGGTCTGGCGATCAAAGCCACCAAACGAGAGCCCTCTTGCAGGCCCTGCTGAGAGAAATGGGGTGACTCAAGGTGTATTGATGAAGGGACCATTGGACTTGGAGAGTCCACTGCAAAATCCTCATGTTCAGACGCACCATGGGAAGAAGGTTTATAGTGGCTGCCATGGACCCCAGGGCCCTCAGAACCAATCCTGCCAGAGGTTTTGAAGATTGAAAAATGGCCCGCACATGTGCCCTCAGTGTGCAACCGGTCAGGAGTTAAGAAAACTAGTTGCCTGTTAGTGTCCAGTCTGGCCGCAATAAAATCTATCACCTGAGTCAGGGTGAGAGGACTTGTCCGAGTTTATAGTGATCCCTAGTTGCGGAGCAAGGTTGAGAAAGTAGTCCCTGGCTAAGCATAGTAGATGCCTTGTCGGGGTGGTGAGGAGCCAGTCGTCCAGGTACGGGAAGACCTGCATTCACTGGAGTCTCAGGTGGGCCGCTATCACTGCTAATACCTTGGTGAACACCCTGGGGACTGAGGTGAGACCAAAGAGGAGGACCCTGAATTGATAATGACTGGCTCCCAGCCGGAAGCGGAGAAACCTCCTGGACCGTTCGTCCATCAATATGTAGTAGTACGCGTCCTTGAGGTCTATGGAGCACATCCAGTCGTTCTCCCGCAAGACGGGGAGAATAGATTGAAGAGTGACCATCCGGAACTTTTCTTTGGTTACTGACAGATTTAGTAGGGAAAGATCAAGGATGGGCCCTTAGGTCTCCCGTCTTTTTTGGCACCAAAAAGAACCTGGAGTAGTAACCCGATCTGGACTGGCCTGGGGGGACGTGCTGGATGGCTCCTTTTTCTAAAAGCAGCCGAATTTCCGCAGCTGCTGCCTCCCTCTGATTGGGTGGAACATCGGGGAGGTGTCCAGGGGAGTCGGGAATGTAGGAAAAGGGAATTCTGTATCCTCTGGATATGATACGAACCACCCAGCGGTCTGTTGTAATGGACTCCCAAGCTGCCAGGTGCTTTGAGAAACATCCCCCCCGACTGCCTCCAGAGTGGAGCAGTCAGGCAATCCCTCAGGGTTGCTGCGTAGGTCGATCAGAGAAGGCTTCTCTGGACCTAAAGTACTTTGGGCCCCCTCTGCCTCTAGGGCGGCGTCCACCCTGTCCTCTGCCACTGAAGAACTGGGAGTCCTGAGCGGACTGGGATTGTTCGACTTTCGGAACCACATCTTCTTCTGTCCCTTTTGGTTCTTGGAGAAGGCTCTCTGGGGAGCAGAAAAGCGGACTCTGACGGCAGACATCTTCCTGTCATTTTCGCTCTGACCCAAAGTCTCGCGAACTGTCTTGCCAAATAGGGCAGAACCATCGAAGGGGGCATTCGCAAAGGACGCCTTGAAGGGTTCCACGAAATCACAATGCCGGAGCCAGGCCTGGCGCCTCATAACTAGGCCTGCTCCGCTGGCTCTAGCAGCTCCCTCTGTAGCAAGGGATAAAAGCCGCATAGAGGTGCTGGATATATATCGAAGAGTGGCCATGCGAGTTGAGTACAACTGTTGGTCCTCCCCCAACATGGACTCCGGGGGCAATGCAGCGTACTCTTTGATAAGGTCTCGCTGCAGTCGAATCACATGTGCCATGTAGTTCAGGGACCTTACAGTGAAGGTCGCTGAACTAAAGACCCGCTTCCCGAGACTGTCCATCGAGCGAGACTCCTTGCTCGGGGGAATGGACAGAGGGGCTCTCTTGGGCTTGGTGGCTGCCGCCACCAACATGGCATCTATGGGGGGTCCCTTGCTCCAATGGGATCTCTCTGCCGAGGGGGCTCAGGATCTTGTCAGGACGTTTTGGGGACTGGCTCCACAGTATCCGGCTCCTTCCACGCCCTAGTGGTGATAAGGTCCACTAAGGGGTCGGCTGGAGGGGACACCCAAGAGGTAGATGGGTCTGCTTCGAACGCCTCCAGGAACACAGATTCGTCCAAGGAAGCCTTGGGGGCAGACCACCCCCCTCTTATCCTAAGCATTTCCATGAGGTCTCCGAAGGAGACATCCTCGGGGGGTGACCTTGGGGAGCCTTCCCCCTCATCCAAATCAGTGTCTTCTGTCAAGGACTCGGGGGAGTCCACGTGCCTCCTCTTACACTTCCGCTTGTGAGGAACATCCTCGGGGGGACTGTCAGAGGACTACTCACCAGCAACGTCTTGTTCCAAGGGAATGACCGGAGACGTCAAAGCAGGCTGTCCCTGTGGCCGGGCGACGGAAGCCTTACACAAACAAGAGGAAGTGCGGGATGGAACTGTAGCAGGCAGCGGGGGCCTGGATGCACTCAACAGAGCCCTCTCCACCACATCAAAGGCAGAGGGAGAGCCACTCTCTCTGGTATCTGAGCGCCGACCCTCACTCGGATCCGATGGATCGGAGCCAGCGCAGAGACCATCGGATCTGAAGGGCCAGTGTGCTCTGACCTGGACAGAGCTGAAGGCACACTAAACCCCTCGGATCCGAAGCTCAGAGCACAGATCCGACAAGGACGGATCCGGTAAACTCGAAGGAAGAGTCTGAGCCGAAGTACCAGATACTGTCGGCGCCGACCCACTCCTGGCTCAGAGCTCTCCGAACCCGGGAAGCGGGTTGTAGAAGGAGCTACCGGGGCAAAGAAGGGTGTTGAGCTCCCCCCCCCAGAGGGGGAGGAGGCAGGAGCACTCCCATCTGCATTTGGGCCTGGATGAACCTTCGCATCACCCGGTCCAAGTCAGCTTCAGAAAGGCTACGCGTTGATCTCGCCGAGGCCACCGAGGCTGGCCGGGAGTGCCGCCTCGATGACCTCGACTGAGATCAGGTCTCCTCCTCCTCGGGTCCCGGTGAGAAGCATGGAGACCGGGCAGAGAAGGAGTAGACCTGGAAGCCGTGGAGGGAGAAGCCCGCTTAGCCGGGGGGGGGGGGAGCAGAGGCCTCGGCCTGCCGCTTGTGGTGCTTCTCCCTCCGTTTTTCTTTCCTGGCCTCCCTCTCCTTCGGTGCCGAAGTGGGAGATTGAGTCCCGGCTGGGGGGAGAGAGGCAGGAGTGGCTGCCACCGAAGCCTGGGACGAGGCCACAGACGCACCGGAGGCCGAAGCCAAATCCGGGGGCAAAAGTCCCACCAGGATCAGCTTAGACCTCCGGTCCTTCAGTGCCCTGGGGTTGAACACTGCACAGATAGCACATCCACAGGAAAGGTGTTCAACCCCAAGGCACCGGACGCACAGAGTGTGGCCATCCACCGGGGAGAGCTTATGGCCACACTCGGTACACTTAGAGAATATTGGCTTTGGGGCCTCAGACGTATTCAAGTAAAAACTCACTCGGTAGGCCCCAACACACTAACACACACACACTAACTACGACCAGTGAGGGGAGGAAGAAACTAGACTAATTTTAACCAAAATTTAACTGAACACACACTAACACTCACTCAAATTTAGCAAGTAAATTCAAAAAGAGAGACTTATCTGGCCAAAAAAAAAAAAAAAAAAAAAAAAAAAAAAAAAAAAAAAACAGGAGCTCACAATCTAGCTGCTGTTCAGAAGCGCAGCAAACTAGATCTGAGGTCAGTCAGGGTTGGCAGTGGATTATGGGTAAGGGGAGGAGCTCGGATCTAAGCTTTGTAAAGTTGCCGGCTCGGATTCGAGATCGGATCCGTATCCCACAGGTTGCAGACCAAATGAAGTTAACTACTTCAGATTTATTGTTTCCAAGCTGTGGCTGTGTTGAGACCATACGCTTTTCAGATACCATTGTAATTTCCTCATATGCGGTTTTGCAAATGGTATTAGTAGTATGCAGGATGTCATGAACAACCAGTCACCACTTAGTAGACACTTGCACAAACACCAGGAACCAAGAGTGGACACGGTTGCAATAAAGGCTGTCTTCCGAAATCACACCACCTCCAATAACTCCACCGATATACAAGGCTCAAAACGATAAAATTCCACCGGCGATAATACGACAAAAACTTTTATTGAACACTGACAAATGTACACTAAAATAACGAATAACACAATACAACTGAAATAACGAATAACTGAATAGTATATGAATAAGAAATAGGATTGAGCGCTTTCGTCTCCCACTGGAGACCTCATCAGAATCAATGCTAACAGTAAATTTGACTTCTTATATACTACCCATGGTTCAATTAATGAATTAATTGAATTCAAAATCAATAAACTTAAAGGTATATATACCTATATATAACAACATATGTTGTGTTTTATGTTTTAACACACACTAAAGAATACACATACACACCCAAAAGACTAAATATAAATTCACACTCAGGAAACTGAATATAAATTCATATAAGCACAAGTACATAAAATTCATATAAATTCATCTAAGCGCAGGAGCGCAAGTACGTACACAAAACAAAACAAATGAATAGGGCTGGCTTGCTACATATGGTTACTATGAATCCTCCTATTAAAACAATGTTTTGTAAACATCAGTGCATACAGAGTGCAGTTCTTTTCATTCATAACTAGTATAAAAATATATATATATATATATATATATATATATATATAAATATATAACTATGCGTAAAAAGTATAAAAATATATAATTAATATATATAATATATGTATATAAGAACTAACTATATGAATTTACATTTAGTCTTTTGGATGTGTATGTATGTGTGTATTCTTTAGTGGGTTAAAACATAAAACACAACATGTATTATATATAGGGGTATATATATACCTTTAAGTTTATTGATTTTGAATTATTCAATTAATTCATTAATTGAACCATGGGTAGTATACAAGGAGTCAAATTTACTGTTAGCATCGATTCTGATGAGGTCTCCAGTGGGAGACGAAAGCGCTCAATCCTATGTCTTATTCATATACTATTCAGTTATTCGTTATTTCAATTATATTGTGTTATTCGTTATTTTAGTGTACATTTGTCAGTGTTCAATAAAAGCTTTTGTTGTATTATCACCGCTGGAATTTTATCGTTTTGAGCCTTGTATATCGGTGGAGTTATTGGAGGTGGTGTGATTTCGGAAGACAGCCTTTATTGCAACCGTGTCCGCTCTTGGTTCAAGATGCCATGAATCCCAAGGCCTGCAGAATATTTCTTGCAGGGAGTTTGGTCTTTGTTGCCATCATTTTGAAGTATTGAGTCAGTTGTCTTTGCTTGTTTGGCGTGAGGTAAGCCACCTGGGCCATTGCATTTAAGCTGGCACTCAGGAATATTGTGTCTTGTGAGGGCACTAGTTTTTACTTCTTTTCGTTTACTGTGTACCCTAGGCAACTTAGTAGGTTTTTGACAAACTCCAGATGATTTAATAGAATGTCCTTACTTTCTGCTTGAATAAGGCAGTCGTCCAGATATGAATATATTTGAATCCCTCTGTCTGCAGTATGCAATTACTGGTGCCAGGCATTTTGTGAAGACCCTGGGTGCAGCAGATAAGCCAAAGGGCAGTGCAGAGAATTGGTAATGGGTTGAACCTGCAATAAATCGGAGGCATCTTCTGCAATTGTCTGATATGGACATGCAGGTATGCCTCCTTGAGGTCCAACGTTACTAGCCAAGCCTTCTTGCCCAGCATGGGAAGAAGTTGCTGTAGTGTTTGCATCTTGAATTTGGGTACTTCCAGGTATGTTTAGAATTGAGAGGTCCAGAATGGGTCTCCAGGATTTGTCCTTTCGGGGAACTAGAAACAGTCTTGAGTAAAATCATTGTCCTTGCTCCTGTGTAGGAACCTGTTGAATGGCTCTCATGTCCATGAGAGCTGAAATTTGCTTTTGAGCCTCTGCCCATTGATTTGGTGGCAGGTTTGGCATTCCTTTTATTCTTGGCAAAGTGTGAAAGTGGAATCTGTATCCTTGAGACACAATATTTAGGACCCATTTGTCTTTTGTGATGATGTGCCAATTGTCTACAAAAAGTGCTAGTTTTCCCCCCGAGGGAGCTGCCAAGAGGGTTTTGCTTGGTAGTCTGAGGGGTAAGTCATTGTGTTTGTCTTCTGGTAGTTTGAGACCCGTCTTCTCCTCCTTTTTGGGTTGACACACTCCATTGTCGAGGCTGGTAAGAGCCTTGTGGTTGTCCTCTGCCTCTTGGGCATCAGCCTTGTGGCTGTCCTCTGCCTCTTGGTCACCTGTATCTGCCCCTCTGTGGTCTGGCAGAAGCTGGAAAGGGCCAGTTTTTGGTTGGCCAATTTCTGCTGAAACGAGGAGGTTGAACCTGTAAAAAAATCCTTGACCGTCTGCATAGATTTTTCCTTATCCTCCATTTTCTTTAAAACTTCTTCTGCTTTTACACCAAAAACATCCTGCTGTAAGGGTGCATCCAATAACTTTGCTTTAACATGATCAGGTAAAGTTTGTTCTTTTAACCAAGCATGCCTACGTATGACAGACCCCGTCACTGCTGCTCTACAAGAAGCTTCCAGTGAATCAAATCCACATTGCAAAGTATGTTTTCCCACTGCTGCTCTACAAGAAGCTTCCAGTGAATCAAATCCACATTGCAAAGTATGTTTTCCCACTTGTTCAGCTGAATGCAACAAATCTTGCATTTCCTTGTAATCTGGCTGGTCTGTATGTGCGAGCATTTTTTGTTTTAATTGAGACATCAGATATTGTTGATATTTCAGCATGTGAAACTGACAATTTAAGGCCCTCATAGCTAGAGTAGCTGAGGTATATACTTTCTTTCCCCATCTGTCTAGTGCTCTAGAATCCCTTTCAGAGGGCACAGGATTTTTAGCAGTAGAGGCTTTAACCCCTTTGGGACCCTGGGAAATGGTTTCTGGGTCAGCAACAGGGCTTTTATACAGGAATTTGTGACAGTCAGGGACTCTGTAGTATCTGTCTGGTTTGGCAGGTGCAGGAGGTAATGAATCTGGGTTAAGGCTAGATTCTGAATAATCATCATCCACAATGTCCAACACAGGTGGAATTGCAAGTGGTCTGTGCTGGGGTAAGTAAAAGGAACTCTCCGAGCCTTTTCTTAGAATCAGAGTAAACCTGGCCTTCCCAGTGGAAATGTTCCCTCATAGTATGTAAGGTTTCCCCAAAAGAGTAGTCTTCTGGGGGAGATGCAGAAGGGATAGACTCTACAGAATTAGAATCTTCATAAGGGGGAAAGGAATATTCCTGTTCCTCAGAAGAGTCTGAGGAAATTGAAACCTGGTCAGAGGAAGCGTAGTCCTCCTCCTGCCTTGGCCTTTTATCAGGAGGGGGATGGGAACCCCTGATTAGGGTAATTAAGTCTTCAGCCATCTTAAGCATCAGTTTCCTAGGCATGGGGCCTTGTACTGGAGACTGCTGTGCAGTCTTTTTTGTTTTTAAAGGAGTTTTCAGTTTTGCATAGGATTTAATAGTGAGTGTAGTCTGTCTGAAGCCACCTTTAGCAACTGAAGGCATTTCAACTGCACCTGAATCTGAGTCAGAAGGGCCTAAAGGTAAAGGTTGTGGAGGCCTAGTAATCGCCGCTTGTGAATCGGATGTTGCTTGGGGTTCTAAATCAGTGGTTGTCAGGGGCTGCGTAGGCGCCTCACTGAAACCCGGAGAACTGGCGACTGGCCTAGCAGAGACCTCGGAGTCCAGTTTGGATTCCGGCTGCCTGTCCTTATCTTTGCGTTTTTTTATGCATTCTGGTCATCTGTTGCTCCAACGGCATGGTATAATTAAATTTCCTACCAAAATAATGTCGGGCGAAATCAAACCGACATTTAATATTTTGTTTATTAAACCTAGCACAAAACTGACAACCTGTGATGTCGTGGTCTGGGCCTAGGCAAGGAATACAATAAGAATGAAAGTCCTTATGAGGTATTTGCTTCCCACAAGAAATGAAATTGTTAACTTTTTTTGACATTGGACTGAGGCAAGAAAAGGTTCCCCAAAGGGGTACTTAGCTTTATGAAGACTTCGGTCTGAAATTCGATTTGAAAATCTCAGGAGTCGGCCGACCGGCACTTGCGAACCGCTTCTGCTTCGGGCACCGCGCGGTAAGAAAGACTGAAGAAAATGACGTTAAATGCATCTTATATACCCCTGGCGCACTGACATCAGGGAAGAAGCGACAGCAACAGATGCCGGACCAAGACTTTGGAACTCGGGCCGACTGCGGGACTGCCTGACGGCAGGATAACCCAAGAGTGATGACTGCAGCAGTGCAACACGATGAACATCCTATGTTTGGTGTTGGCTCTGTTCAGCAGTCAAATGTATGCCCAAGGGGCATTTCAAATACAAATCAAACTGGAATGCATCTGCAGTGCCTGGGGCTAAACATCTTGTTCTTTATTATACCCGTATATACCCAGACTACCAAATTACATTACAGGACGTACTAGTTTAGATATTTTTAATGACAGCCTGGACACTTATTATGGGAACAAATGTTTTGGTATATTGCCAAGCTAGAAGGACATTAATGCCCATGCTTGAAATATTTGTATGCATGACCCACTGATGTATTCTTTCTGTTGCATCTTACTTCCATTTGTTTTGGTTGGAAAGAATTATGGGCTTGATGCATGTAAAGCTGTAATAACCTCCTGCACTGTAACAGAGCTGGACATCTGGCACAGACAGTACAAGTGCACATCCATTCATTTATTTAATGGCTGCATTAGAGTTTTCTGCTCATGCACAGCCTAACTCTCACTGAGTAAGAAGAGTGGCTCAATTCATCCCCCAGCCACCCCAAAACGTCACCATGAAATACTGCACTGTACAGGCCCCCCTTTTTTAAATTAACCCTCCCACTTAAAAACATCCTTTTATTTTTAAATGATTAACACACATTTGTAAAAAATAAACAGCCTCAAGCTTGATTCAAACTTGTATTTTCAACCACCACTTCACACCCAAAATAACTTAAAATTCTTACACAAACGTATACCTTATTCATTCCAACTGTAGCTCATACAGTAAAAGACACAACATGCTGTCACTTGTTGCCTGCATATACAATACAGATACAAGGGCTCTACATATTCTGCTTATATTATGATTATGGTTTCAGTCACATAGCATATAAAAGCTACACTTCAGCACAGACTATATACAGAATATACTAGTGACATTTAATGTGCTGTCAACTGCACCTTCTAGCTATTAACAGTCATAATTTGTCTACTTAATACACGCTTCCCCATCTGATCACTCACATACATTATCCCTATCCGGATACGTTCTCCACATACTATCAACATTTGGGTACATCAACACATCTGAACTGCACCACATTAAAGCACTAACTACCATGCATAAAAAATGGTTAACTTGTACATTTTTTAAATAAGCAACCCTTAAAACATACAGACATGCTAAGGTTAGTGACAAATGTAATAAATGGCAATATTAAAAAAAAAAAAAAAAAAAGTATTTCCTATGCAACTAATAATGCACATGTACAGCAATGCAAGTCTTAGCACCTAATAATGCACATGTACAGCAATGCAAGTCTTAGCACCTAATAATGCACATGTACAGCAATGCAAGTCTTAGCACCTAATAATGCACATGTACAGCAATGCAAGTCTTAGCACCTAATAATGCACATGTACAGCAATGCAAGTCTTAGCACCTAATAATGCACATGTACAGCAATGCAAGTCTTAGCACCTAATAATGCACATGTACAGCAATGCAAGTCTTAGCACCTAATAATGCACATGTACAGCAATGCAAGTCTTAGCACCTAATAATGCACATGTACAGCAATGCAAGTCTTAGCACCTAATAATGCACATGTACAGCAATGCAAGTCTTAGCACCTAATAATGCACATGTACAGCAATGCAAGTCTTAGCACCTAATAATGCACATGTACAGCAATGCAAGTCTTAGCACCTAATAATGCACATGTACAGCAATGCAAGTCTTAGCACCTAATAATGCACATGTACAGCAATGCAAGTCTTAGCACCACCTACATAAGCATTTATGACATTAATACACTGACCCAAATTCAAACTTGGCTAATACAAATATACATATTGTAACAAAATCATGGTTAAAAAAACAGAGTGCAGCTGTGTTAAAAAAGTACAGTTTTGTATCTATCATAAATGTAGATGTCCGATAGATATGCAACTGCAGTCATAACATATGGGTTGTCCTGCCTCAGGCAGCCCTCGGCCGAATTCCAAAGTCTGGGTCCGGCGTCGGCTGGTGTCGCCTCCTCTCAGACGTCACAACGGCTGGAGTATAAAGGCATCGGCCGACACCATCTTCTTCAGTGTTTCTTGCCCCAGATGCCAGGTGCCCTCCTAGGAAGGCTAAATTTGGTGAATGGATAAAATTAATTCCAAGCGTGCACAACAGTAATAAACAGATACATCATAGGAGATACCCCCAGCTAATAGGAAAAGGGGTAGGGACCCAGAAAGGAAGTTACAGAGGGGTAGGTGGGTGGGAAAATCCGACTGCAGTTGCATATCTATCAGACATCTACATTTATGGTAGGTACAAAACTGTACTATGTCCTTCAAGAATGCAACTGCAGTCCTAACATATGGGTCGAATACCATAGCCAAGCTGGGGGTGGATGGAACTATGAGACAGATGGTGTAGCTAAAATCCCCTGCAGGACTGCCGAGGCAAAGCCTGCTCGGGATCTGGAGTATAAGGGCAGGTTGTAGTGCTTGGTAAATGTATGCATGGAGCTCTATGTAGCAGCCTCTAAAAATGTCCTTTGTTGCCACTCCTCTTAGGAAAGCTGTGGATGTGGCTATAGCTCTGGTGGAATGTGGCCTAATATTGGCTGGCACACCTTTTCCATGGAAAGACTAGCAGAATCTGATGCAGTGTCCAATCCATTTTGAAATTGTTTGTTTTGAAATTGCTTTTCCTTGTACTCCAGCAGCATAGGCTACAAACAGTTGGTCAGACTTTCTGGTGGCCTTAGTTCTGTCCAAGTAGTAGCGTAGTTGCCTGTGTATGTCCAAAGTATGCAGTAGTTTTTCCCCCCTATTTTGAGGATTGGGGAAGAAGGTAGGCAGGTGAATAGCTTGATTTAGAGACACCCTGGAAATAACTTTTGGCATGAAAGTAGGATTGGTTCTTAGAGAGACTCTGTCTTGATGAAAAATGAGGAAGGAAGGCACTGCCACGAGTGCCTGCATCTCCGAAACTCTTCTTGCAAATGTGACTGCCAATAAAAAGACCGTTTTCCATGATAGAAATTGCATTTCTGAAGTTGCTGCTGGCTCAAATGGAGGAAGAGTTAATTTTTCCAACACGAAATTGAGGTCCCATGCAGGTACTGGCTGTTTTCTGGGAGGTTTGATATTCTTTATCCCTCTTAGAAACTGTCTTAGCAGGGGATGTGAAAACACTGGAGGGTCACAGTTGTATTTTGCTGAGATTGCCGAGGCGTGAATCTTTATAGAAGAGTATGAGAGTCCAGTATGAAACATTTCTGCCAAGTATTCTAATATCTGAGGTATACTCAGTAATGTTGTGTCCTGACCCCTGTTGGCATTCCAGATGCTGAATCTCTTCCACTTGGCTGAATAGGTTTTTCTAGTGGAAGGTCTGCGTACTTCCAGCAAGATCTCTTGAACTGTTTTGGAAAGAGAGTTAGTTGGAGGAATCATGGCAGCCTCCAGGCTGTCAGATGCAAAGTTTTCAGGTCTTGATGTACAGTCCTGTAATTGTGTTGTGTTAGAAGCAGGGGCCATAGGGTCAGAGGCCATGGTTTGGTCCGAGTTATGCTCAATAGCAATGGGTACCAGTGTTGCCTTGGCCAGTCTGGAGCTATCAAAATGCCTGTTGGTTGTTCTGCTTTGATCTTCAGTATCACCTTGGTCAGCAGAGGCAGAGGGAATGCATAAATTTTTAGAGAATTCCAGCTGAAGGAGAGAGCATCCGTTTTCCAGGCTAGAGGATGGTGAGTCCTTGTGCAGAACTTTTCCAGGTGATGATTTAAGTGGGACGCAAAAAGATCTACGTCCGGTCTTCCCCATGTCTTTGTCAGTTGAGAGAAAATGTGAGGGTGCAGCATCCATTCGTGGGGATCCATGAAATTTCTGCTCAGCTTGTCCGCCAGTACATTGTCCTTGCCTGGCACAAACTGGGATTGTAAATGTATCTTCAGGCTCAGGGATTTTTCCCAGAGAAGCATTGTTAGTCTGCAGAGGGGATAAGAATGAGTGCCTCCCTGCTTGTTTATATACCACATGACAGTGGTGTTGTCCGTCCTTATTAGCAAATGTCCTTGTTGTAGTGATTTTTCGAAAGTCTCGATTGCATGTATCACTGCCAACATCTCCTTTTGGTTTATGTGCAGATGTCTTTCCTTTGGAGTCCATAGACCTTGAATGCATCTGCCCTCCATGTGCGCCCATCCATGGTCTGAGGCGTCTGTTGTAATCATTTGACCTGCTTGAGGTCTGTTGAAAGACATGCCTTTGTTTAGCTGACTGGCTTGAGCCCACCACAAAAATTCCCTTTGCAGACATGGAATAAGTGGAATTACGTCCTCTAGGCTTTGGCTGTGTTGAGACCATAAGTTTTTTAAATACCATTGCAGCTTTCTCATATGAAGTCTTGCCAAAGGTATCAGAAGAATGCAAGATGCCATGAACCCCAGGGCCTGCAGGATTTTCCTTGCAGTCAGCTGGGAGAGTTTTGCTAGGCCTTTGAAGTACTCTGGTAAATGCTGTTGTTTTTCCTCTGTGAGGTAGGCCATTTGGTTTTCTGTGTCCAGTTTGGCTCCTAGGAAGATAATCTGTTGGGATGGCAGTAGTCTTGACTTCTGAATGTTGACTGTGTATCCCAAGGCCTGAAGTAGATGCATGACATAGTCCAAGTTTTCTTTTAAGGTTTGCTTGTTGTCTGCTTGTATGAGGCAGTCGTCCAGGTAGGGGTATATTTGAATCCCCTGGAGTCTGCAGTGTGCCACTACTGATGCCAGGCATTTCGTGAACACTCTGGGCTCAGTAGATAAGCCAAACGGCAATGCTGAGAATTGATAATGCTCTGTCCTTGCAAGAAATTTGAGGTATCTTCTGCAGCTTGGTCTGATTGGGACATGCAGGTATGCCTCCTTGAGGTCCAGAGTGACCAGCCAAGACCCCTTGCCCAGCATGGGAAGGAGTTGCTGCAGCGTCAGCATTTTGAACTTTAGCACAATGAGGAAAGTATTTAGAGTTGACAAGTCCAGTATGGGCCTCCATTTGTTTTCTTTTCTTGGAACAAGGAACAGTCGAATAAAACCCCTGGCCTTGTTCCTGAGGAGGAACCCTTTCTATTAAATCTAAAATCCAGTTGTCCTTGGTTAAGATATGCCAGTTTTGTGAGAATAAGGATAATTTTCCGCCCAAAGGTGCTTCTCTTTGAGCCTTTGTAGGCGGTACGAAAGTCAAGTCATTGCGATTGTCCTTGTGGTGCAGCTGAACTGTCTGCACCACTTCTTTGATTTGGAGGTTGCCATTGGCGGTCCCTGTAAGATCCTCGGTATTGCCCTCTACCTCGGGCACGTCTGCTTTTTCCCCCTTTGAAACTTGTCAGAGCCTGGGAAGGACCAATTCTTTGAGGGCCAGTTTCTGCTGAATCTGGGTGGCTGAACCTGAAGGAAATCCTTGACTGTCTGTACTGATTTAGCTTTTTCCTCTATGGATTTCAACACATCTTGTGCATTAGTACCAAAAAGCTTCTGTTTTTCCAGAGGTGCATCCAGTAACTTTACTTTAACATGGTCAGGCAAAGACTGATCTTTTAACCAAGCATGTCTACGTATCACAGCCCCAGTCATAAGTGCCCTACATGAAGCTTCCAATGCATCATAACCACACTGAAGAAAATGGTTGTTAACCTGCTGAGTGTTATGTATATGATCTTGCAATGCCTTTTTATCAATAGGCTCAGGAGAAGCTAACTTTTTCTGTAAATCATCCAGTAGAAAATCTTGGTACCGAAACATGTGAAAAAGGCAGTTGTGATCTCATAGCTAGGGTTGTAGAGGTAAAAACTTTTTTACCCCATCTCTCCAGGGACCTTGCATCCCTGTCCGGTGGCAGTGGGTTTTTGGCAGAGGAGGTAGCCACTCCCTTGGGGCCCTGTGAAATAGTTTCTAGATCCACAGAGTGGGCCTTAAAAAGGTGCTTGTGAGTGTCAGGGACCCTATTATACCTGTCCGGCTTGACAGGAGCAGGAGGAAGAGAATCAGGGTTAGCACTGGAGTCAGAGAAAACATCATCCAAAACATCCGTAACTGGCGGAATAGCCAAAGGTCTGTGCTGGGGAAGCTTGAGAAAGGTACGTAGCCTTTTCCTGGAATCAGAGAATTCCTGACCCTGCCATTGAAAATGTTCTCTCATGGAATGCAGGACTTCACCAAATGAGAAATCCTCTGGAGGGGAGGCAGAGGTAATTGATTCCTCAGCATCAGAGTCCTCGTAGGCCTGGAAGGATTCTTCTTGGGTATCAGAATGCTCAGAATCCCCAGAGGCCTCATCTGAAGAGAGGTAGTCAGCCTGCTCAGCTCTGGGCCTTCTCTGCAGGTGGCTGAGAACCCCTGTCCGGATGAGGCTGAGACCCCCTGATAAGAGAAATAAGATCTGCAGCAAGAGACATGATCTGCTTATCAGAAGAAGGGGCCTGGGCAGCAGGTTTAGGATGGGTCTTGTCCTGGCTGGCGGCCTTAGCATGTGCAAAGGCCTTGATGGACATGGATACAGGAGGCCTAGCAGCCCCACATGCTGGAGTAACCTTGTCCACAGAAATGGTGTCAGGTAAATCCAGGACTTCGGTTTCCGGAGGAAAATCAACAACCGGCACCGGAGAGATCTCCGAGACCAAAGGTCGTATTAACGCTGTGTCGTCAGCCTGGAGCAGTTGAGTTACCACTTCCGAAGGGACCGGAGCACTAGCGGAGGGTTTAGGAGTAGCATCGGTAGTGGACGCGGGCCAAAGATGTCGGTCCCGGTCCTTTCGTTTTTTGGCAGATTGGGTTGTCGGTTGAACCGACGGCATGATATACGCAAAAGATTCACCGAAAAAGTCCTCTGCAAACTCTGCCCGGCGCCTGAGTGTGCTTATTAAAGCAAGCACAGGCAGCACAGGCCGAGACGTCGTGGTCTGGGCCCAGGCAAGGAAGGCAGAGAAAATGGAAGTCCTTATGAGGTATTTGCTTACCACAAGACAAACAATTATTAACTTTCTCAATTTGTTCTGACATCGGCTGAGGCAAGAAAAAATGTTCCCCAACGGGGTACTTAGATTTTAGATGACTTCGGTACTGAGAACACAGGAGCTGACCGACCGGCACTTGCGAACTGCTTCTGCTTCGGGCACCGTGCGGCAAGAAAGACTGAAGATGGCGTCGGCCGATGCCTTTATACTCAGCCGTTGCGACGTCGGAGAAGAGGCGACACCAGCCGACGCCGGACCCAGACTTTAGCATTCGGCCGACCCGAGGGCTGCCTGCGGCAGGACAACCCACATGTTATGACTGCAGTTGCATTCTTGAAGGACATCATGCAAGAAATAAAGATTCTCTGTTGCTGTCCTCACTTTTGGTCTCCTGTCTGTAAGTGGTCCCACTGGTCAACCTGTCATTCAGAGCTCTACACCCCCTCATGGCCTCAGGTGATATCCTCCCACTACTACACAAAGATATAGGTAGTATAATGTACTTTCCTAGTTTCTGGAAACGCTCCGACTATGCCATCAAACACACAAGTCACAATACTGCACAGCAAGAAAGATCTGGAGCTGGTATCAGGCAGCGCACTAATGTTACTGTGTAGTGGTGGGAGCTTGTTGGCCAAGGTAAGGGGGTAGCACTCTGGAAGTTAAACATGCCAGTCAGGCTACCTGTAACCATAAATACCGAAAGTGAGAACTAGAACAGTGAATTTGGAGAGTCCAAGAACATTTAATAATGTACAAATTTCCTACTACCACAACCAAAAATTAAGCCATACCTTAAATTAGTGAAGTTAACACAGCAAGATGCCAGCTTATGGAAAGTTTTAACATAATCAGAGGCAGATGGCTGAATTCAAGGAAATCAGACTAAACATGAACATCCCAGAACACGTATATTTTAATAATCTTACCGAATACAATGTCTCATTTGTTAGACTGTAAGCCCTAAATGAGGAACCTGTTAAAAGAAAAAAACAAATTGCAAAAAGATTTGTTAGAATAGAAAGAAAGCGGAGTATATCCTTGCTGGGTGAAAAGACACGTCATGTTTCCAGTTACTGCTCACCATGAACCTGACTGAAGCAGCACTACTAAACCAGATCATGCAAGGGGTTTTGAAACCATTGTTAAAAATCTTATGCTAAAGTCAAAAACAATTTTTTTTTTTTTCCAGAGAAGAATCCAGGGCAATGACTGACCAGAAGGGATAAATGGAAATGGACCCTACAATCAAATCTGGAACACCTGCATCCTTAAGGGGTTCACAAGTTCACAGTATAGGGAATCAAACTGGAAAGTCAGAAACTGGCAATTTTTGTAATGCTATAGGAAATACTGACACATCAGTAGAGAACTGAAGCAGTGCCATCACCAGCAGAGAACTGAAGCAGTGCCATCATCAGTACAGAACTGAAGCAGTGCCATCACCAGCAGAGACCTGAAGCAGTGCCATCACCAGCAGAGACCTGAAGCAGTGCCATCACCAGTAGAGACCTGAAGCAGTGCCATCACCAGTAGAGACCTGAAGCAGTGCCATCACCAGTAGAGACCTGAAGCAGTGCCATCATCAGTAGAGAACTGAAGCAGTGCCATCACCAGCAGAGAACTGAAGCAGTGCCATCACCAGCAGAGAACTGAAGCAGTGCCATCACCAGCAGAGAACTGAAGCAGTGCCATCACCAGCAGAGAACTGAAGCAGTGCCATCACCAGCAGAGAACTGAAGCAGTGCCATCACCAGCAGAGAACTGAAGCAGTGCCATCACCAGCAGAGAATTGAAACAGTGCCATCACCAGCAGAGAATTGAAACAGTGCCATCACCAGTAGAGAACTGAAACAGTGCCATCACCAGTAGAGAACTGAAACAGTGCCATCACCAGTAGAGAACTGAAACAGTGCCATCACCAGTAGAGAACTGAAGCAGTGCCATCACCAGTAGAGAACTGAAGCAGTGCCATCACCAGTAGAGAACTGAAGCAGTGCCATCATCAGTAGAGAACTGAAGCAGTGCCATCATCAGTAGAGAACTGAAGCAGTGCCATCATCAGTAGAGAACTGAAGCAGTGCCATCATCAGTAGAGAACTGAAGCAGTGTCATCACCAGTAGAGAAAGTACAGTTTTGTACCTACCATAAATGTAGATGTTAGAGTGCTAATACAGCTGCAGTCATAACAGATGGGGTTCTCCTGCCGCCAGGCGGGTCCTCGGTCGGCCGAATTCCAAAGTCTAGGTCCGGCGTCGGTTGTTGTCGCTTCTTCCCTGACGTCAGTGCGACAGGGGTATAAAGGAACCAGCCGACGCCATTTTCTTCAGTTTTTCTTGCCCCAGATGTCAGGTGCCCCCAGAAGGAAGGCAATACATAAGTTTGTGTAATAATGCAGTGCAATATAATCAAAATACAGTAGTTGCAAGCAAATACATCATAAAATAAATACCCCAATCAGGTTGCATGAGGATGTGTTAGCCTATAGGCCTGTCCCAAGAGGGGAAGGAGGGAGGGAAACCTGGACTGCAGCTGTATTAGCACTCGAACATCTACATTTATGGTAGGTACAAAACTGTACTATGTTCATCGTGCATACAGCTGCAGTCATAACAGATGGGTAGAATCCCAAAGCTAAGAAAGGGGTGGTAGGCACTAGGTGGAACTAAGAGGAGCCAAAATGCCCTGCAAGACTGCAGTGGCAAAGCCTGCTCTAGATTTGGAGTATAATGGTAGGTTGTACTGCTTGGAGAAGGTATGCACAGAACTCCAAGTGACTGCTTCCAAAATATCCTTGGTAGGAACTCCTCTGAGGAAGGCTGCAGAGGTGGCTGTGGCCCTGGTGGAATGAGTTCTAATGCCTGTAGGTACAGTTTTGCCATGAAAGGAATAGCAAAAGCGTATGCAGTGGGCTATCCATTTTGAGATTGTCTATTTCGAAACTGGCTTTCCTTGAGCTCCTACCGCATTGGCCACAAAGAGCTGTTCTGATTTTCTAAAAGGCTTTGTTCTGTGCAAATAATAATGCAGTTGTCTGTGGATGTCCAACGAATGTAGTAATCTCTACCCTTTGTTTTGAGGATTAGGATAAAAAGTAGGTAAATGTATGGCCTGATTTAAAGCTACCCTGGATACCACTTTAGGCATAAATGACGGGTTGGTTCGTAAGGAAACTCTGTCCTGATTGAAGATGATAAAAGGCTGGACAGCCATGAGAACCTGTAGTTCTGAAACTCTACGAGCTGAGGTGATAGCCAGAAGGAAAGCTGTTTTCCAGGACAAATATTGCAAATCTGATGAGGCAGCTGGCTCAAAGGGAGGCAAGGTCAGTTTTTCCAAAATGAAATTAAGATCCCAAGCAGGTATTGGTTGTTTCCTTGGAGGTCTTAAATTCTTAGCCCCTCTGAGGAACTGTCTTGAGAGGGTGAGAGAATAAAGGTGGATCAGTGTTGTATTCTGCTGAGGCATGGATTTTGATGGGAGGAAAAAGAAAGTCCACTGCTTAGCAGTTCAGCCAAATATTGTAGTATTTGAGGTAAATTCAGTTTTCCAGGATCTTGACCCTTTTTCTCATTCCAGACACAAAAACGTTTCCATTTTGCGGCGTAAGCTTTTCTAGTTGATGGCCGCCTGGCCTCCAAAATGACATCCTGCACCTCTCCTTGGAGAGTAGGGCCTGTTGTGATGCTAAGGAATCTTCCATGAGGCTAGATTGAGTGTTTTTAGCTGGCTGTGAAGAGTTTTGAAGCTGTGCTGAGTCAGAAGAGGCATTAGAGGCAGGGTCCATGGTGGGGAATGCGTCAGGCTCCTCAGGAGTGGGTACCAGTGTTGCCTTGGCCAGTCCGGAGCAATGGGAATCATCTTTGGTCTGTCTGCTCTGGTCTTCAATAGTACTTTGGGCAGCAGAGGAAGAGGTGGGAAGGCATAAACTGTCATTGATGTCCAACTGAAAGAGAGCGCGTCCACTCTCCAGGCCTTTGGATGGAAAATCCTTGAGCAAAATTTTGTCAATTGATGATTTTTGTGGGAGGCAAAGAGATCTGTCTGTCCTTCCCCATTCTTGGATTATTTCTGTAAAAACTTTTGGATGCAATTTCCATTCGTGTGGACCTGTCATATTCCTGCTTAGGTTGTCTGCCAGCTTGTTTTCCTTGCCTGGCAAGTACTGTGCTTGTAGTTCCATTTGTAAGTCCATGGCCATGTTCCAAAGTGACATGGCCAGTCTGCATAGGGGATAAGAATGTGTTCCAGCCTGTTTGTTTATGTACCACATAACTGCGGTGTTGTTCGTTCTTATCAATAGTTGACCTGGTTGTAGAAGGTCCCTGAAAGCTATAATAGCATTTATTACTACTAGCATTTCTTTTTGATCGATATGAAGGTGCTTTTCTTTTTGGGACCATTTGCCCTGAATGCACCGATCTGTCATGTGCGCCCCCCAGGCGTAGTCCGAGGCGTCTGTTGTGATGACTTGATTTGCTTGAGGCTTGCTGAATGGAAGACCTGTGTTTGTTTGACATGCTTGAGCCCACCACAGAAATTCCTTTTGCAGACATGGAATTAGTGGTATTATTGTTTCCAAACTGTGGCTGTGTTGAGACCATATGTTTTTCAGGTACCATTGTAGTTTCCTCATATGCAGCTTTGCACATGGGATTAGTAAGATGCAAGATGCATTAATCCCAGAGCCTGCAGGATTTTCCTTGCAGTCAGCCTGGTGCAATTTGCTAGTGTTCTGAAGTATTGAATTAGTTGCCCCTGTTTCTCTGGCATGAGGTAGGCCATCTGGGTGTTTGTGTCCAAATTGGCACCCAGGAAAATTATCTTCCGAGAGGGTGTTAGCCTTGATTTCTTTTTGTTGACTGTGTACCCCAGAGAGTTCAATAACATTATTACATAAGCCAGATGTTTCAGAAAAATGTGCTTGCTGTCCGCTTGGATCAGGCAGTCGTCCAAATAGGGGTATATTTGTATCCCTTGAAGTCTGCAGTAGGCAATTACTGATGCCAGGCATTTCGTGAATACTCTGGGCGCAGTAGATAAGCCAAAGGGCAATGCAGAGAATTGATAATGGGTCGAACCTGCAAGAAATCTGACGTACCTTCTGCAATTTTGTCTGATTGGGACATGCAGGTATGCCTCCTTGAGGTCCAATGTTACCAGCCAAGACTCCTTGCCCAGCATGGGAAGAAGTTGCTGTAGAGTGAGCATCTTGAATTTTGGTAAGAGTAGAAATGTGTTTAGGATGGATAGATCCAAAATAGGTCTCCAATCTTTTCCCTTCCTTGGCACCAGAAATACCCTGGAATAAAAACCTTGACCTTGTTCGTGTGTAGGTACCTCTTGAATAGCTTTCATGTTTATGAGATCTGTAATTTGCTTTTGTGCCTCTGCCCTTTGATTGTGTGGCAGGTTTGGCATGCCTCTCATTTTTGGAAGGGTGTGAAAATGGAATTTGTAGCCTCTGTTTATAATGTCCAGGATCCATTTGTCCTTTGTGACAATATGCCAATTTTTTGAAAATAATGCCAGCTTTCCTCCTAAGGGGGCTGCCATTTGAGACCTGGTTGGCATGCAAAGGGGAAAGTCATTGGGTTTGCTTTCTGAAAGATTGCGAGTTGTCCTCACCACCTCTTTGTGTAGGAGCTTGCCATTGTCTGCCTCTAAACGATCCTTGGGATTTGTCCTCTGCCCCTCGGGCGCCTGTATCTACCTCTTTGGGGTCTGTCTGTGGCAGGAAAGGACCAGTTTTTGGAAGGCCAATTTCTACTAAAACGTGGGGGTTGAACCTGTAGAAATTCTTTCACAGTTTGCATTGATTTAGCCTTTTCCTCCATTTTCCTTAATACCTCCTCAGCATTAGCACCAAATAGTACATCCTTTTGAAGAGGGGCGTCCAGTAATTTAGCTTTGACATGATCAGGCAGGGCTTGTTCCTTGAGCCAGGCATGCCTACGTATGACTGATCCTGTAACAGCAGCTCTACATGAGGCCTCTAGAGCATCAAAACCACATTGTAAGGTATGCTTACCCACTTGTTCTGCACTATGCATCAAATCCTGCAACTCCTTCAAGTCTGGTTGTTCAGGTTGTGACATTTTACTCTTCAATTGGGATAACAAAAACTGTTGGTATTTTAGCATATGAAACTGACAGTTTAAGGCCCTCATGGATAAGGTAGCCGAGGTATATACCTTTTATCTCCACCTTTCTAAGGATATGGAATCTCTCTCTGAAGGCAATGGATTTTTAGCAATGGAGGCCTTAACTCCCTTGGGGCCCTGTGAGATGGTTTCTGGGTC